>NC_057800.1:753264811-753393999 GCF_018294505.1 Triticum aestivum
CCGTTCCCCTCTTCGGGCTCCGACCATCATCGCCGTCGAATTCGCCGTCTCCAGCGCGTCTCCGAGCCCGCTTCGACGCCCACTGCAACCGCGGTGAGCCCCCGAGTCGTTTCCCCCTTCTCCCCTGGTCTCTTTCGACCTCTAGGCCTTAGCCCCACCTTGGCCGAGAGCTCCACGCCGCTGGCGATGTCGCCGTCGTGGCCACGGTCACCGTAGCGCCCAACCGAGCACACTATCGTGCTCCACGCCTCACTAGGAGCACGCAGCACGCACCAACGCCTCCCCAAACACCCTGCAACACCGACTCCGACCGCACCCGAACTCCGGCCGCCGCTCACGAGCTCGCCGTCGATGGTACCGGCCACCCCAGGCTCGGCCACCACCACCGTTCGACGCGCGGGAGCAAGAGCTCTCCAACGGGCCCAAGAATGGCCTCGCCCGTGCCCTGTAGCGTGATCCCGCATCGCGCCGCCGTCTCGGGCCTCGCCGGCGTCACGTCGCCGGTGGGTTTGACCCACTTTGACCACGGCAGGACCCCCCCTGAGTCCCTGACAGGTGGGCCCAGCCCTGTAGCTAATTAGGATTAGCGCTAACCACTGTTAGTTAACCCCCTGACACTGACCAGTGGGCCCCAGCGCCACTAACCCCTAATTAGGATTAAACTAACCCTGTTTAACCCCCCTGTCACTGACGTGTGGGCCCCACACGTCAGGTTTGACCCCAGCCAGCCGCAGTTGACCACTGACGTCATGCTGACGTCATGCTGGCGCAATATTATAATTTCTGGATTTAATTTAAATCAGGAAATTCCAGAATATTATTTAAACTTCAAAAATTCATAACTTTTATTCTGTAACTCCAAATTGGACAAATTATATATGAAAAATGATCAGAAAAATCCAATCTATCCATATGTACTATTTTCATGCATGATCAAACAAGTTAAATTGATGTTTCAAGCAGAACAAGGAAAAGCACTTTAAAAGGCCATATTTGAATTTGAAATTTGAATCCTTGATTCAAATTTGTTCAAACCCTTCTGGTTTTAGTTGCATTAGCCCAACACACTCATATTGCCATGTTTCATGCATGCATCATATTGTTACACATTGTTTGGTGATGGTTGTGTGTCGGTGTTCTTTGCGACAGGTTCTGCCTCCGAGGAGTACCGTGATTACCCTAACGAAGAACCGTATTAGTGCATCGAACCATCAGGCAAGCAACCAACCATTTGATCATATCGATACAATCCCATGTTCTCGCTCCTGCTCTCTTTTACTGCATTAAGACAACGCGATTCAAACTGCTGTGTGCTACGGTAGTTGAACCCATTTCCTCTGCATGACCTGTCATTGCCACAGTAACTAGATGAAACCCACTAGCATGTGTAGGAGTTGATTGAGCCCTATGTATGTGTTGTTCCTACCTTGCTATGCCTGCTATGCTTAGAGTCGTGTCAGGTCTGGTTCATCTGGGTGATGGGCTAGAGTGAAATGATTATGTCGGTAATGAGAGTGGTGTGGTGAACACGATTTGGTAAAGGTATCGATGAGAGGCCATGTAGGAGTACATGGTGGGTTGTTTCATTGAAGCCGACCTTAAGCACTGAGATCTGTATGTGTGATTTAAGAATCAGCTACTACCATGCATTGGGCCCGAAACCAATGGACCCTCTCGGCTTCTTATTCACCCTAGTTCTCCGTCCAGGAGTTGCAAGTAGTTTCTGGTGTTTGTAGCCTACTGGAGGCCGTGGACAGCGCTGACCGTAGGGGTGGGCTGTGATGCGGTAGGTACGTGGCACGGTGTACCGAATACCCGTTAGGTATCTCGGGAACCCTGCTCACATCGTTCGGGGCCGTATGGGAAACCTCGGCCGGACTCCCTGCGGATGGAACCTGGATAGGCAATAAACCTGGACTGGAGGCTTAGGTGATTAGGTAGGTCGTGGCCGACACCCACGTTGGGCTTCCGCTTGAAGGTTGCCGAGTACATGTCGTGTAAACGACGGTAAGTGGTGAGAGCGTGTATGAAGGAGTACACCCCTGCAGGGTTATCATGATCTATTCGAAGAGCCGCGTCCGCGGTAAAGGACTACTTGGTTGCCTATACAGTTCATAGACAAGTAAATGGAAACTACTAAAAGCCTTCAAGATAAGTGTGAGTGCCGAGGATGGCTCTTCCGTAGGAAGACGGAGGTGGATCCTCGGTAGTGTATTGAAGTGGTGAGTAGTGGACTCGTGTGCGCAAAACCATTTCAAGTTGGAGTATCGTAGGATAGTCTAGCCAAGAGTCAAAGCTGGCTTGCTGCAATAACTCCACCAACCCTTCTTGATACTATGCATGTATGTAGGATCTGATGTAAGTCTTGCTGAGTACCTTTGTACTCATGTTGCTATAATCTACATTTTTACAGAAGACGCTGCAACCCCTTCTGATGGGTTCTATGTAGACGTTGACATCAACGAGTAGGCTAAAGACCCAGGTGGTGACCCTGAGCTTGTGAAGGACCTTGTAGTATAGCTAGGCTTCCCAAGCCTCTTTTATTTTACTAGTTGTCTGTACTCAGACAAGTTACTTCCGCTGCTGGTTTGTATGACTGTATGACTTGTATGTTGGGTCGTGAGACCCGTACCTTTGTGTATGTTATGTATGGCTCCCTGAGCCTTAAATAAAGTACTTATGTCGTAGAGTCATGTTGTGATGCTTCGTTGTATTTGCACATATCGAGCATATTGTGTGCATGATTGAAATGCTTGGTATGTGTGGGATCTGACTATCTAGTTGTTTATCTTTAGTAGCCTCTCTTACCGGGAAATGTCTCCTAGTGTTACCGCTGAGCCATGGTAGCTTGCTACTGCTCTGGAACACTTAGGCTGGCCGGCATGTGTCCTTCTTCGTTCCTGTGTCTGTCCCTTCGGGGAAATGTCACGCTTTGAGTACCGGAGTCCTGTTAGCCCGCTACAGCCCGGTTTACCGGAGTCCTGCTAGCCTAGTGCTACAGCCCGGACCCACTTGCTGATGACCGACACGTTCGAAGCTGGGTCATGGATGCCTGTCCCTGTAAGTCTGTGCCACTTTGGGTTTACTACTAGTCATGTCAGCCCGGGCTCTTTATCATATGGATGCTAGCGACACTATCATATACGTGAGCCAAAAGGCGCAAACGGTCCCGGGCAAAGGTAAGGCGACACCCGTGGGGATACCGTGCGTGAGGCCGCAAAGTGATATGAGGTGTTACCGGCTAGATCGATGTGACATCGAGTCGGGGTCCTGACATCCTCCACCGTAACCCGGCCCGAATCCTGAGCCACCGCCAGATTCATGATCATACCGGAAATTATTAGAATTCTTGAACTCCTGCATAATAAAGCAATCCTTCCAAAGGTGGTTTGCTGGCGCCTCCTTCGGCCCATGTCTTGGACAGGGCTGGCTCAATAGATAATTTAGGCGGTCCGGGTTAGGGTTGGGTGCCCCATTGCGGTTTTTCGGTCTACCCTTGCGTCGCTGGCCATTGTCCTGCATGTTGGTATTTGCCACAAATTCCATGTTACCATCCGCTTTACGCTTGCCTCCACCACCATTGCCTGCCTAGTGATGCTGCTGACCTTTGGAGTTGCTGTTCCTCTTTCCCTTCCCTGTCTTTTCATCATCAGATTCGGGATCCTTGGTACTATCAGAATCCGCATACTTCACCAAAGCGGCCATGAGGGTCCCCATGTCAGTGCAATGACGCTCCATCCATCCCAACTTCAGCTTCAGGGGCCCAAACCGGCAGTTGCCTTCCAGGGTTAATACTGCGGTGTCAGCGTTGATGCGGTCTGAGGAGTGCAACACTTGTGAAACCCGGCGCACCCAATGAGTCGTTGATTCTCCTTCCTCCTGGACGCATGCAGCCAAGTCCACTATCGACATAGGCTGTTTACATGTATCTTTGAAATTGCTGATAAACCGGGCGCATAATTGGGCCCATGAACTGATAGAATTAGCCGGCAAGCTTTTTAACCATGTATGGGCCGTTCCTTCAAGCATCATGGTGAAGTATTTTGCACACGCCGCGTCATCCACATCAAGCATCTCCATGGCCATCTCATAGCTCTCCACCCATGTCTCTGGAGGCTGATCCGCCGTGTAATTTGGTACCTTGCACGGGCTCTTGAAATCCTTGGGCAGGCACACATTGCGTAAAGCGGGGATAAGGCAAGGCACCCCCAAAGAACTAGAAGTAACACCGGGTTCAATCGAGATGGTTGGACGAACCGGCGTGAGCTGTCGAGCCTGATGCTGTGCGGCCAACTCGGCCTCCCTGCGCGCGCGACCCCGGTCCACCACTTCCTGTGTGTTATCAGCACCACCCGTCGGGTTGTCGCCACGGGGTGCTCCACGTCGTTCATTACTCGACACTGCCGGCTCATCCATATGTCTACTATAGCTGCGGCTTGGATGGTGGGTCGAGTGGATCCGGTCGTGGCTGTATGAGTATGCTTCTTGTTGGACCAAAGCTGTCCTCAGAAGCTCCTTTACTCATCGCGTCTCTACCGCCTGCGGCGAATCACCTTCAATTGGAATGGCCTCCAGCCGTGCAGCAGTGGCAACGAGATTGTCCATCGGGTTGGAGTAGTGACCCGTAGGTGTTAAAATAGCCTGAGGTATAACGGTGTTTTGACGAGGCGGGTTCGTCTGACGAGGCTGAACCGGTGCACCGGTCCTAGGGGCTTCTTCCCGGTTCCCCTCCAGCGGATTGCCGGTTCTTGCCCCTGGAGTGTTGAAAAGGTCTCTGGCCTCGAAAACTGGAGGTAAACGGGATCGGTGCTTCCTCCTCATGACTTCATGTGACGTGCTCTGGTCCAACATGAGCCTGTAGGCTTGTGCGTCTAAAGTGGCCCGCTCGGCGGCCATCCTGGTGTCCTCAGCTGCCAGATCTGCCTTGGCCTGGGTAATCTGTTCCTTCACTTTTGCAATCTCGGCGTTGTGAACGCCCTGATCCGCCGGATTAGCCTCCGCCATAAGCGCAGCCAACGCATCAAACAGCTCTGATAGAACTTGAGCCGGCGGGCGCACAGGGCCTCCTGCCCCGGCAGCCGTCGCTGCTGCTGAACCGGAGGTTGTTGCCGCAGCGGTCGAAGAATGAAGCGCTGCTTGTGTGCCAGTCATGAATATTCCAACCCGGTTGGGCAGATCAGAGGGGTCCGGAATACTGTCGCCATCGTAACAACCCCCAATCCGGCCGTCTTGTAGCTGATAAAGAGATTCGGTCTCTCCGGTCGATGATTCTTCATCGGAACAAACGATGGCATCACCGCGAGATTCCGATCCATCCTCATAACTTCCTCCATGGATGACTCCCACGAAGGCACGCTTCACGGCTGGTTTAACCCGGGCGGATCGCACACGCTGAGCCGTCTCGACGAGGTCGGTGCAGATATCTGGCTCAGGGCCCGGTTCACCGATCTTGCCAATGAAAACGTGAATGCCTCCAAAGGGGACCTGGTACGCGTACTCAATTGAGCCGGCCTCGGGGCCCCAACCTGCGTTGTCGATGTAGAGCTTGCCGCGACGACTCTTGGTCATCCGGCCTACAACGTAGCCCTCGAGTCCTTCAAAGCGGCCCTCCAAGAACCGGAAACCATCGTGCGATAGCCCCACGGTGGGTGCCAACTGTCATGGTTTTGTCACGGCAGATGTCCTAGAGAAAGGACTTAGTCGTGGAGCCATCGCGACGGGTTAGCTTGAAGGGGTTAAAGCAGACACAAGGACGCAAGAGAGTTTATACTAGTTCGGCCCCTTCAATGAAGGTAAAAGCCTACGTCTAGTTGTGATGGAATTGATGGGGTTTCGATGACTAGGGAGCAAACAAGCTTCGCCTATGTCTCGAGTTGTTGTCTGTTGTCCTTAAACCACCGCCGGGTCGTCCCCTTATATACAGGGGTGACACCCGTCAGTTCACAGAGTCCCAACACCGGTCGATATTCGTATCCGGGTTGGTCTCTCCTTATTCCTAACTTATAATACAAGCTTATATACAATTCCCGGTTTACAGCTACAAGTCTCGAACCGGCTACGGGCCTTAGGCCCTCATCTGGTTTCTTGGGCTTTATCACTCTGGAACTACTGATGAAGTTGACCCGGCCCAGATAGGCCGGTTTACGCCCAGCAGTAATATCCCCAACAGTATTGCTTTGCAAAGCACTTGGGACTTTAATCATTAGGACCTCTATTGGAATAAACCTTAACACATCTGTGCATGTCTGCAGACCGCCATAACTGACTTGGATTCTCAACTAGCTGATGCAAAAACCCGGTTGGCGGCTTAAGAGACTGAGGTAAAGAATACTGAATCCAAACTCCAGTTGAGCATATCTGAAGCGGAGAAACTGATGACCAGTTTTAATGTAGAGAAAAAATCTTGGGCCGACGAAAAAGCCTTGCTGACACAGCGGGCTGAAACGGCCGAGGCGGCTCTCAAGGAAGGTTACCGCTGAACTCACCGGTTTAAAGAACTGTGTGTCTCAGATGGTCTCTGCAATCTTCGGTGAGTCACCGTATTATTTACTTAAACTCTATTTTTACCACCATAATGTAAGCTGCCTGCTTAACCTTTTGTAAATACCTTATAGGTCCGCGGAGCAGCAATCTTAGTCAAAACAGCTTGATAAAGCTCAGGGCGGTTTACACCCTTGTAGAGAAACTGTATACTGGAGCTCAACGGGCTCTTACCATTATTTCCCCAGCTAACCAAGGACCAAACCTATTAAGTGATGTCTTGAAGAAGCTATCCATCTTACCCACCAGATTTCAAGAAGCCAAGCGTTCCTATGCGAGAGCCGGAGTCCTAACTGCTCTAAGCCGCTCCAAGGCCTTGGTACCGGAGCTAGACCCGGCGGATGTAGCCAAGGGGTACCCCAGTTTTAAGGAAGACGAGACTCCTTTTGATCAAGAAGATTTTGCTGCCTGCGTGAAAGAAATTCGTCCTCATGCTACCATCCTTGGTGAAGAAACCAATGTTGATAAGTACCAGCCGGGTTTTGATGCTGAGAATAAAAACATGGCGACTCCTTCATATAAAGTGACGGATCTAATCCGGCCGGTTCGCCAGCACACCATTGCCCTGGAAATTGACCCGTCTGGTCTAATTGATGATGAAGCTGAGTTCGTCGCTCTTCATGGCTTTGATTGGTCCAAGCCCAGTTTCCAAACGGTGGAGGAGGATGAACCGGCAAGGGATGAGTCGTAACCATCCAAACAACCCGGCCAGGATTAATGAACGGGCTTTAGGTTATCAACTGCTTATGAGAAAAAACAATATTATCTTTTTGGGCTCCAAGTGCCTTGTAATAGGCTAGCTTAAAACTTCATGTTGTGCTTATGCCATCGTGCATATTGTGCCTCGTACATCACTTTTATCCGTAATGTGAGGATATGCCTTCATCCTTTACAATATCAGTAATGTGTGAATCTGTTCCTGCATGAAAGATATAAAAATTGTCCTGGCAGTTTATCATTGGACGGGTCAAAACGCCTAGTGCACAACCATGGAACCTAATATAATTGTATTATGAAGGCTGGATGTAAGTATAATTAAGGCTGGAAAGCCTGTAATTGAAGAAAAACATAGATAAGCCTGTTATGAATTTAAACGACAATATCATACTTGTATTCTTGAATCTGGACTACCGGCTTATGTGACCCGAACAGTAAGGGTCATAACCCAATCTTTAGAAGCCAATACTTCCATATATATGATGACTGTTATACACTGGCAATTCATTGTCAAAAAACCAAGCCGGTTTAAATTGAAACCATACTTACACTTAGATTTAGACAATAAAAACGGAAAAACAAAAGATTGTCTTTCAAACAATGTAAGTCAAACACCAAGAGAAATTTGGAGGCTTCTGATTCGAATGCGATCAGTAAACTGGATCATGCGGGTTAAGCTAGGATTCAAATACGATCATGTAGCCCCCGGTGGCTTTGGTGTTGCGCTGATCAAGAGGGCACCGACAGCTATGTTCTCTTTGGTTCGAATACGACCTATGTTTGAACAGGAAGCCCCCAAATGACCTTGAGAGGTTTTTAACGACCCTGATTCGAATACGATCCAAGTCGGACCCAAAAGGGGTTAAGCTATGATTCGAATATGATCAAGAAGCCCCCTAGTGAGTTTGGCATTGCGCCGATCAAGAGGGTACCAATAGCTATGTTCTCTTTGGTTCGAATATGACCTATGTTTGAACAGGAAGCCCCCTAGTGATCATAAGGTTTAACGGCTAGATTCAAATATGATCATGAGCCAGACCAAAGGGTTAAGCTAGATTGGAACACAATCAGCCCCTAATTGGTCATTTTGAAAGTATAATAATAAAGGCATGTGATTATTGAGAATAAAAAGGACAGAGGTCCTGCTTTATTACTTATCATAATATATACAATGTCAAAGTATGTACATTATGAGAGCCGGTGGCTCAAGTATAGTAAGGCCGAAGATGAGTGATATTCCACGGCCGGCGGGTCTCTTCCTCCGACTTACGTGAGTCTTTGTGCTCTCGAACATCGATGAGGTAGTATGACCCATTGTTCAAGTTTCTGCTGACCACAAAGGGTCCTTCCCAAGGTGGGGATAATTTGTGTGCATCAGTTTGGTCCTGGATGAGCCGGAGCACCAAGTCACCTTCCTGGAAGGTTCTGGACTTAACTCGGCGGCTGTGATAACGGCGCAGGTCCTGTTGGTAAATCGCCGAGCGGGCTGCTGCTAAGTCACGCTCTTCATCTAATAGGTAAAGTGCATCCTGATGGGCTTGCTCATTATCAATTTCAATGTAAGCCGCCACGCGGGGCGAGTCATGACGGATGTCACTAGGTAGGACTGCCTCCGCTCCATAAACCATGAAGAAAGGCATATAACCCGTAGGTCTGTTAGGGGTAGTATTAATGCTCCATATCACATAGGGCAACTCCTCCACCCAACAACCTAGCATCCGTTGTAAAGGAACCATAAGCTGGGGCTTGAGACCTTTCAAGATTTCCTGATTTGCTCTCTCAGCTTGACCATTGGATTGGGGGCGAGCTACTGATGAAACATCAAGCCGGATATGCTCACGTTGACAAAATTCCTCCATAGCACACTTGGACAGATTAGTACCATTGTTAGTTATAATGCTATGTGGAAAGCCAAAATGAAAGATCACCTTTTTCATGAATTGAACCGCTGTGGCTGCATCACACTTACTAACCGGCTCTGCCTCCACCCACTTCGTGAATTTGTCAACTGCCACCAAAAGGTGTGTCTTTTTATCTTTGGATCTTTTGAAAGGTCCCACCATATCGAGCCCCCAGACTGCAAATGGCCAAGTAATTGTAATCATGCGCAATTCTTGAGCCGGCACATGCGCCCGTCGTGCGAATTTCTGACAACCATCACACCTACTGACCAAATCCTCAGCATCAACATGAGCCGTTGCTACCTCTTTTAGCACTGCATTGCTTTTCCTCGAAGAGGAAGGGATGATGCAGCAAAGTAGCGTAAGTATTTCCCTCAGTTTTTGAGAACCAAGGTATCAATCCAGTAGGAGGCTACACGCAAGTCCCTCGTACCTGCACAAAACAAATAAATCCTCGCAACCAATGCAAATAGGGGTTGGCAATCCCTATAGGGCCACTTACGAGAGTGAGATCTGATAGATATGATAGGATAATATTTTTGGTATTTTTATGATAAGATGCAAAGTAAAATAAAGGCAAAGTAAATAACTAAGTAGTAGGAGATTGATATGATAAAGATAGACCCGGGGGCCATATGTTTCACTAGTGGCTTCTCTTGAGAGCATAAGTATTCTACAGTGGGTGAACAAATTACTGTTGAGCAATTGACAGAATTGAGCATAGTTATGAGAATATCTAGGTATGATCATGTATATAGGCATCACGTCCGAGACAAGTAGACTGACTCCTGCCTGCATCTACTACTATTAATCCACTCATCAACCGCTATCCAGCATGCATCTAGAGTATTAAGTAAGATGACATGATGTAGAGGGATAAATTCATGGAATATGAGGAAAACCCCATCTTGTTATCCTCGATGGCAACAATACAATATGTGCCTTCCTACCCTTACTGTCACCGGGAAAGGACACCGCAAGATTGAACCCAAAGCTAAGCACTTCTCCCATTGCAAGAAAGATCAATCTAGTAAGCCAAACCAAACTGATAATTCGAAGAGACTTGCAAAGATAACCAATCATACATAAAAGAATTCAGAGAAGTTTC
Source organism: Triticum aestivum (assembly GCF_018294505.1). Classification (NCBI taxonomy): domain Eukaryota; kingdom Viridiplantae; phylum Streptophyta; class Magnoliopsida; order Poales; family Poaceae; genus Triticum; species Triticum aestivum. The sequence continues at coordinate 753,275,078 of NC_057800.1, forward strand.
AAATATTATTCATAGATAGACTTGATCATAAACCCACAATTCATTGGTCTCAACAAACACACCGCAAAAAAGAAGATTACATCGAATAGATCTCCACAAGAGAGGGGGAGAACATTGTATTGAGATCCAAAAAGAGAGAAGAAGCCATCTAGCTACTAACTATGGCCCGTAGGTCTGAAGTAAACTACTCACACTTCATCGGAGAGGCTATGGTGTTGATGTAGAAGCCCTCCGTGATTGATGCCCCCTCCGGCGGAGCTCCGAAACAGGCCCCAAGATGGGATCTCATGGATACAGAAATTTACGGCGGTGGAATTAGGGTTTTGGCTCCGTATCTGATCGTTTGGGGGTACGTGGGTATATATAGGAGGAAGAAGTACGTCAGTGGAGCAACAGGGGGCCCACGAGGGTGGAGGGCGCGCCTGGGGGGGGGGGGGCAGGCGCGTCCCCCTACCTCGTGGCCTCCTATTGATTGGCTTGACGTAGGGTCCAAGTCTCCTGAGTTGTATTCGGTGAGAAAATCACGTTCCCGAAGGTTTCACTCTGTTTGGACTCCGTTTGATATTCCTTTTCTTCAAAACCCTAAAACAGGCAAAAAATTGCAATTCTGGGCTGGGCCTCCGGTTAATAGGTTAGTCCCAAAAATAATATAAAAGTGGATAATAAAGCCCGATAATGTCCAAAACAGTAGATAATATAGCATGGAGCAATAAAAAATTATAGATACGTTGGAGACGTATCAAGCATCCCCAAGCTTAATTCTTGCCGTCCTCGAGTAGGTAAATGATAAAAACAGAATTTTTTATGCGGAGTGCTACTTGGCATAATTTTAATGTAATTCTTCTTAATTGTGGTATGAATATTCAGATCCGAAAGATTCAAGACAAAAGTTCATATTGACATAGAAAATAATAATACTTCAAGCATACTAACAAAGCAATTACGTCTTCTCAAAATAACATGGCTAAAGAAAGTTGAGGGAGTCCTGGATTAGGGGGTCTCCGGACAGCCGGACTATATCCTTTGGCCGGAGTGTTGGACTACGAAGATACAAGATTGAAGACTTCGTCCCATGTCTGGATGGGACTCTACTTGGCGTGGAAGGCAAGCTAGGCAATACCGATATGTATATCTCCTTTGTAACCGACCTTGTGTAACCCTAGCCCCCTTCGGTGTCTATATAAACCGGAGGGTTTTAGTCCATAGGACAACATACAATCATACCATAGGCTAGCTTCTAGGGTTTAGCCTCTCCGATCTCGTGGTAGATCAACTCTTGTACTACACATATTATCAAGAATAATCAAGCAGGACGTAGGGTTTTACCTCCATCAAGAGGGCCCGAACCTGGGTAAAACATCGTGTACCCTGCCTCCTGTTACCATCTGCCTTAGACTCACAGTTTGGGGCCCCCTACCCGAGATCCGCCGGTTTTGACACCGACATTGGTGCTTTCATTGAGAGTTCCTCTGTGTCGTCGCCGTCAGGCTTGATCGTTCCTTCAATCATCGATTGTGATGTAGTCCAGGGTGAGACTTTTCTCCCCGAACAGATCTTTATATTCGGCGGCTTCGCACTGTGGGACAACTCACTTCGCCATTTGGAGCAGATCGAGAGTTACGCCCCTGGCCATCAGGTCAGGTTTGGAAGCTTAAACTATACGGTCGATATCCGCGGAGATTCGAGCCCCTGCCTAGTGTGCCACACGGCCACGATGAGCATGATTTAGCTCTGCCATCGGACAGTGTCCAGGAGATCGCACTAGCAACTGCTCCGACCCTCAATTCGGAGCCAACAACGCCTTCCATGGGCGGGTGGATAGACCCCGTCATGGAGGCCGCGCTCTCATCAGCGATCGAGCCAAGTATCGACCTTACCCTTCACAAGAGCCATGATGCCGAATTGCTGGACTCCTCCCCGGCCACGGACTCCGAACCGCCTGCGCCCGTGCCTATCGAATCCGATTGGGCGCCGGTCATGGAGTTTACCTCCGCGGATATTTTTCTGCACTCGCCCTTCGGCGACATACTGAACTCATTAAGGTCTCTCTCCTTGTCAGGAGAGTCCTGGCCGAACTACGTTCGGCAGGATTGGGATGCGGGTGACGAAGAAATTCGCCACCCACCCACCAGCCACTTAGTAGCCACTGTCGACGACTTAACCGACATGCTCGACTTCGACTCCAAAGACATCGATGGTATGGACAACGATGCGGGAGGAGAAGAGGAACCACTGCCCACAGGGCACTGGACAGCCACCTCATCATATGATATATACATGGTGGACAGACCCAAAGAAGGCAATGGTGATGAGACAGCAGAGGATGACCCCTCCAAGAAGCAACCCAAGCGCCGGCGTCAGCGACGCTGCTCTAAGTCTCGCCAAAGCAAAAGCGGTGACCCTGGCACAGGAGATAATACCACTCCGGATAGTGCCGAAGACGACAACAATCCCCTCCAGCAAGATTTAGGGCAGAAGGATGGAGAAGCCAGCCCTCCCGAGAGAGTGGCAGATGAAGAGGCGGAGGATGATAATTACATGCCTCCCTCTGAAGTAAAGGCAAGCCTCGACGATGACGAGTTCTTCATGCCTAAGGATCCCGTAGAACAAGCGCTTCAAGCGCCGGCTTATAGCCACGGAAAATAGCCTTAAGAAAAAGCAACATCAGCTTCAAGCTGATCAAGATTTGCTAGCTGACAGATGGACTGAGGTCCTTGCGGCCGAGGAATATAAACTTGAATGCCCCTCCAAGAGTTACCCAAAGCGTAGGTTGCTACCCCGACTGGAGGAGGAAGCACTCAAGCCTACATCTTCGACATATGACGCGGCTGACCGGCCACCTCATGGCCGCGACAGAGAGGCATTTTAGCCAAAAGCTCAGCCCGCACTCCGACGCCACACAAATAAATATGTCAAGGCATGGGGAAATACGCCAGACCTGCGAGACGTATTGGAGGACAAAGCAAAACATGCAATATCGATCTATGGATCACGAGGGCGCGCCACTATGCGAGATGATAATCGTCACGCCGGATACAGTAAAAGTAAGTCCGGCCGGGCCGAACACAGCGGGCAAGACTCATTTGAGCTGCGTCGCGATATAGCACAGTACAGAGGCGCCGCACACCCCCTATGCTTCACAGACGAAGTAATGGATCATCAAATCCCAGAGGGTTTCAAACCCGTAAATATAGAATCATACGACGGCATGACAGATCCTGCGGTATGGATCGAGGATTTCCTCCTGCACATCCACATGACCCACGGTGATGATCTACACAGCATCAAATACCTCCCACTCAAGCTCAAAGGACCATCTCGGCATTGGCTCAACAGCTTGCCAGCAAAGTCCATTGGCTGTTGGGAAGATCTGGAAGCCGCATTCCTCGACAACTTCCAGGGCACTTATGTGCGACCACCAGACGCTGATGACTTGAGCCACATAATTCAGCAGCTAGAGGAATCGGCCAGGCAATTCTGGACATGGTTCCTAACAAAGAAAAATCAAATCGTCGACTGTCCGGATGCAGAGGCCCTAGCAGCTTTTAAGCACAACATCCACGACGAGTGGCTCATCCGGCACCTTGGCCAGGAAAAGCCGAAATCTATGGCAGCCCTCACGACACTCATGACCCGCTTTTGTGCGGGAGAAGACAGCTGGCTGGCTTGCAGTAATAACATATCAAAGAACCCTGGTACTTCGGATATCAAGGATGGCAATGGCAGGTCACGTCGCAACAAACAAAAGCACCACATTAACATCGACAATACCGAGGATACAACAGTCAATGCCGGATTCAAAGGCTCTAAACCCGGTCAGTGGAAAAAGCCATTCAAAAGAAGCACTCCGGGCCCGTCCAGCTTAGACCGTATACTCGACCACTCGTGTCAAATACACAGCACCCCCGACAAGCTAGCCAACCACACCAACAGGGATTGTTGGGTGTTCAAGCAGGCCGACAAGTTAAATGACAAAAACAAAGATAAGGGGTCACATAGAGATGACGAGGAGGAGCCCCGGCAACCGAATACTGGAGGATAGAAAAGGTCCCCCCCCACAAGTGCAGACGGTGAACATGATATACGCAACCCACATCCCCAAGAGAGAGCGGAAGCATGCGCTAAGGGACGTATATTGGTTGGAGCCAGTCGCCCCAAAGTTCAACCCATGGTCCTCTTGCCCGATCACCTTCAATCGCCGGGACCACCCCACTAGTATCTGTCATGGCGGATTCGCCGCACTGGTCCTAGACCCAATCAATGACGGATTTCACCTCACTCGAGTCCTTATGGATAGCGGCAGCATCCTGAACCTGCTTTATCAGGACACAGTGCACAAAATGGGTATAGACCCCTCAAGGATCAAACCCACAAAAACGACCTTCAAAGGCGTCATACCAGGTGTAGAGGCCCATTGCACAAGCTCAGTCACACTGGAAGTGGTCTTCGGATCCCCGAATAACTTCCGAAGCGAGGAGTTAATCTTCGATATAGTCCCGTTCCGCAGTGGCTATCATGCACTGCTCGAGCGAACCGCATTTGCGAGATTCAATGCGGTACCGCATTATGCATACCTTAAGCTCAAGATGCCAGGACCTCGGGGGGTCATCACAGTTAATGGAAACACAAAGAATTCTCTCCGTACGGAGGAGCACACTGCGGCCCTCGCAGCAGAAGCGCAAAGCAGCCTCTTAAGGCACAACACCAGTTCGGCGATTCAAGACCCGGACACCTTCAAGCGCGCCTGGAGTAATCGGCAACAAGACCACCTGGCACGTTCTGAGCTCTCATAGCGATGCGGCCCCCACCCCAGTACCAGCCAAACAGCGAAATCTGTGCCACGCATACATAACTACGCATTGAAAATACCATGGGCATAGGTGGGGAGGGGGGCACGACTACGGCATGCCCCAAGACGCGGCTTAACCGCACTAGGGGCTTCCAGCTTTGTAATTTTTCTCTCTTTCAGGACGTCAATCTCTAGAAACCCAGTCCGGCAGTATGATGGTCGAACACATGATGCAGCAACCAAGGAGGCGGAAAGCTACGTCGCACCATGGAACTCCCAGGTGGATTACGATAATGAGTGAAATACTTGCTTTAATACCATTCCTCAGCTTGCCCTTGGAGGGGACAAGTCAAATAGTCCTACTTTTTTCTTATCGCACTACTTGTATCATTCTGCTTTAACGCACCTTCTTGAATAAACAATGCATAGCATTAGACTATTATTGCATTCTCTATTTTTCTTATATATACATATGTTCATTCATGACATCCAGCACCCGTACACTCTGGTACAGCCAATACGCTAGGAGCTTAAGCATAGCCCATAATACGGCGTGAAAAGTCCGAACACTTTAGACAGTGCGGCACCCTGAACTTATAGCATTATATGCATCAGCTCCGAATCATGTCTTGGGTCAATAGTTGGGTTTGCCCGGATCCCAAGTTTTGGTACCTTACGTTCCGCTATATCAGCTAAGGTAGCACTGGGAGAACTACTGCGATTGTGCCCCGGTTCAGCTTGGCTAAGCACCTTAGTAGAGAAAGCTAAAACTGACTGTCATGATAAGGCGAGAGACTGGTCACTGTTCGAGAGGTTTCGAGTCCTTAAAGACTTATGCCGCTTAGGGCGAGGAGTTGGCTTTGTCCGGCTTAAGGCGTGTATAGTGCCCCAAATTCGGCCTTCCGAATACTAGGGTGCCGGTGTCAAAACCGGCGGATCTTGGTTAGGGGGTCCCGAACTGTGCGTCTAGGCCGAATGGTAATAAGAGGCAGGGGACACGATGTTTTACCTAGGTTCGGGCCCACTTGATGGAGGTAAAACCCTACGTCCTGCTTGATTAATATTGATGATATGGGTAGTACAAGAGTAGATCTACCACGAGATCAGAGAGGCTAAACCCTAGAAGCTAGCCTATGGTATGATTGTATGTTGTGATTGTTGTCCTACGGACTAAAACCCTTCAGTTTATATAGACACCAGAGAGGGTTAGGGTTACACAAGGTTAGTTACAAAGGAGGAGATATCCATATTCATATTGCCTAGCTTGCGTTCCGCGCCAAGTAGAGTCCCATCCGGACACGAGACGAAGTCTTCAACCTTGTATCTTCATAGTCTAATAGTCCGGCCAATGGAGATAGTCCGGCTGTCCAGAGACCCCCTAATCCAGGACTCCCTCAGTAGCCCCTGAACTAGGCTTCAATGACGATGAGTCCGGCACGCAGTATTGTCTTCGGCATTGCAAGGAGGGTTCCTTCTCCGAATACATCACAGAAGAATTTGAATACGAGGATAGTGTCCGACCCTGCAAAATAAGTTCCACACACTGCCGTAGAGAGAATAATATTTTCGCAAATCCAATTTGCTGACTCGTTTTGGCAGCATGACGTTGTGTCATGGCCCGGCGATTATTCGAACCGTTTTCTTCAACCAGCTCCACACATAACGCGAGGCGGTTTCTTGACATGTCTTGTCGAAGCAGAGATCGTGTTCCCCCAATTACGGGATTCTCATTAATGCGGTCATGGGTAACCCAACCGTGTCTAGGACTCCTAGATTATAGGCAAGTCCTAAACGGCTACGAAGAGGATGCTTGATATTCACCCTCTTTATAAAGGGACGAGGTTTTCGCATTTTCCCTCTCGTGCTCAATCAAACCCTTCCCCTTCCTCGAGTTCTAACACCCAAAGCCCAGGTTAGGTGCTCCGGATCTTCAATCATGTTCGGATCCAGCCTTCAAGGCTGATGGATGCCCTCCTCCGTTACGGAAGAGGACATTATGAAATTGAGGGAGGGCAGATACCTGACCGCCGAGGTTTCGCATCGGCTGCTTGCTCGAGGGCAGATCGTCCCTACTCCCGAACCCAACGAGAATGTCGTGTTCATCTCCCACTTCCTCTGAGGTCTGGGCCTCACTCTGGATCCCTTCGTCAGGGTTTGATGTTCTATTACGGGCTAGATTTCCACGATCTAGCTCCGGACTCCTTTCTCCACATCTCGACGTTTATTGTCGTGTGTGAGGCCTTTCCTCCGCATTACCCCTCACTTCGGACTGTGGCTCAAGACCTTTGAAGTAAAGCCGAAGATGATCGAGGGGCAACATGCAGCATGCAGAGGTGCATCAATAGGCAAGATGACAGGAGCTCCATGGCCGAAAGGTTCCTTTCCAAAGGTGTCCGAATTATGGCAACGGGAGTGGTTTTACGTCACGGCTACCAGAAGTGCCAAGTGGGCGGCTGCCCTAGCTTTCCGCTCGGGCCCCCCACCACAACTGATGTCATGGATTAGTAGAGGTCTGAGCTAGGGTCCAGCCAAGGACGTGCCTATACTGCAAAGCCGCATCCGAGATCTCTTCGAGGGAGATTTTAATTTGGTTGTGGTAATACAAGTTATGCTGGTTCGTCAAGTCCAGCCTTGCAAATGCCGGCCCCTTCGCTTGTGGGAGTTCAACCCAGAGGGACCGCGTGCCATTCAAAGTTTCCTCGGCCTGACGCATGAGGAGATGTACAAGTCATTCTTTGGACCCCAAGTAGAGTGTCCGGATATTACCGAGGACATGGGCCTGAGCAGTAACCGCGCCGCCGAACAAGTAAGAAATCCTCTGGCCAAACACTCTGTCTTTTATTCGTCATGAAGTTATTTCTAAGAGTTTGCTTTTTGACCATGACTGGCTAACAAAGGCGAAGATGATTCTGTGCTTGCCCCCCCTCCCTGAGGGTTTGGAAAATCCGGTATTGGAAAAGTTGCTCGAGGTCGCACCTTTCCCGGAGCCCTCGAAGGAAGATACAGGGGGATAATACGGGCGGACACGGGCCCCCATCGCTGCCCGTTCCAACCGAGGGAATGAGCGTCTCCATGAAGGAGGATAACCGGGGGAGGAAAAGGACTGCTTTCAAGGATTCGGAAGCCGAAGCCTCCAAACGAGAGAAGAAGTCTCCCACAGAGGGTCCTGCCTCGGGGGGTGCTTTTTCCGCACAAAGTCCGCGGGGGGATCAGCCCTCCAACGAGTCGTAAGTGATCCAAAATACTTTAATAGTAAAGGTATGCTATCTTTTTTCTGAGAAAATAACCACCGCATATATCTTGTAGTTCGGGCCTTAGCCCCTCTTAGCTGAGCTCGTCTTCGGGGGATCTTCTTTTAGAGATGATGGAGAGCGAAACACCTCCCCCGGACTCCTCTGCTCAAGAAGCAGGCGACCCCTAAGTGTCATCACGGAGGGCCTCTCCGGATCTGGTGAGGCCAGAAGATAATCCCATAGACCCCGAAGTCCCCAGCGTCCGGCTCCCGAAGAGAGCAGACAAAAGAGTCCGACACCGTCTGGTATGAGGTTGGACATTCTGAGGGAGCTGGTGGGGCGAGCGGCCATCTCAGAAGAACACCGTACGCTGATGGGTACGGTGATGGGGGGAATTTCGTCCATCGAAAGCGGATTACATGAAGCCTTTATGAGTCTACTGACAAGCTTTGAGGTATGTGAGATAATATGTGATAGTACTGCACATGTTAGGTGTGCCCTGTGTAGATAGTAGCCCCTGAGACTTTGGTTGTTGTCGAGAACGGCGGCGAACAGAGGATCATATTCCCAGGCAATAACCAGACTACCCCTATGTGCAGGTGGTGGAAGCTCCGGTGGCTAGCCGGACTAGTGAGTTTGCCAAATTAAAACGGCAACTTGATGCGGCAGACGCCGACATCGAGCTTGTTAACAAGCGGCTTGACAAATCCCAGGGTAAGTAATGTTTTCTGGTGAATGTCACACAATAAGAGCAGCATGATACTAGTATCTTTAATATGTTGTGACTGCAGACGGAGCTGCCACCGTGGAGACCCTTCGGGCGAAACTCGCCCGAGCCAAGGAATAAGCAAGGATTAGTAATGCGGCTGCTTTGAAGGCGGCCGAAGAGTTGAAAGCCGAGAAGGCCACGCATTGCGAGAGCCAAGATAAGATGGCCGTAGAATTAAAATACACTGCCGACCGTTGCCGGGTCCTTGAAAAAGAAAACCGAGCGAAGGCAACGGACCTTGAGAAGGCCACGATGGCAGATAGAGACACCAGTTCTGCTATGAGAGCGAAGAAGGAGGAGCTGCGGGAAGCCGGGGATATTGCGGCTGGGAAACCCTTCATGTTACGGAGGAAGTTCGGAGCTCCACGGTATGCCCCTCTAGATCGGCTGTGGAGTTCAGCAGATGCGTATATGGATTTGGCGGCGAGCACTGCCGATGCGGCCAAGTACTTCCAAGGTCAGACAGATCATGAAGTGGACAAGCTGTTCTGGTCGCAATTCGACGTTCCAAAGCGTCCGCTTTCATTGACTGACCAGCTAGCCGAATGGGCCGAACTGAATAGGTTGTCCGGACTCGCCATGAGGTCTGTTGTGGATCATCTATGGCCGGAAAAGCCAAAGCTGAACAACTATTTTAGCTTAGTGCAGTAGTTCCTTGGTGCGGTGCCGCGCATTAATGCGATGAAGAGGTCGGCGTGCATAGAAGGCTTGCGGATGGCCCTTGCCCGTGTTAAAGCATACTGGGCGGAGATGGACGCTACCACTGTTGCGGCGTAGGGTTCGGCCATAGGCCGAGTGGCTGCCAAGCACTATTTCGAGGAGGTTCTCGAGGGTGCTCTTTTGATAGAGGCCCAGTGCTCGAACAATATTATGTTTGAGTGATATGTATTCTCATTGTAAACACAATGCTTTTATGAAATTTTATAAGGCTATGGTTATACTTTTGCCTGAAAGTAGTATGATGCCTCCTGTGCGGCCGTTTATGTATACATGCGTATAACCTGAAAGATTGCAGCCGTCGGCTTCAACCCCCATGCATATAATGCGGGGGTGCTCGCGAAAAACGTGTGTTCACACTTAACCCAATGTCTTGGTCCTATTAAGGAGGTGATAGAGTAGCGAACGAGGCAACCGGACTATAATGCTTTAACACTTTCACTTAGCCATAGGAGTTTGACAGTGGGGCTACTAGATAGCCCCTAGTGGCTCTGCACTCTCCCGATCGCGGGGTGCGTACATGCCTGGCCGGAAAACGACCCTTCGTTAAGGCGGAGCAATTCTAACATTCCGATAGGTCATCGAGTCGTTGACCAGTCTCACGCTATATCATGACAGTCAGTTTTCGGCTTTCTCTACTAAGGTGCTCGTCTGGATGAACCAAGGCGCAATCGCAATAGTTTTCCTGGTGCTACCTTAGCCGATAAAGCGGAACGTAAGACGACAAAACACAGGAGCCGGGCAAACCCAACATTTGACCAAAGACAATGATTCGGAGCTGATGCATATAATGCCAAACTCGCGACGCCGAACACTCCCTAAGGTATTCGGTCTTTATGGTATAAACCGGGCCTAAATAGTGCCCTTTGTGAGAAGCCCCTTGTGTCCAGGTATGTGCATTATTCTGACGTGGCCACATGCCAAGACGTCAGCATCCTTCCCAATTGTGCTGAGAATTCGGTGGATGTGTATCAACAAGAGATAGTAAAAAAGGTTTACGCAGGGTCTTAATCTAAAAAGGATCCTTGGAACGGGTCCCTACTGCACGTCTACGCCTGTGTCTCCGTTGTGCCATATCCTGGACAGGTGTAGCACGGTGATCATCTGTAAAAGAGAGGAACTTAGGTGACAAAGTTTTCGTGTAAAAAGATAGTTTTTAAAGAAACCATGTATAACTAAAAATGAGTAGAAATTGCCGCTTGTCTGTGCGCGTTGAGCCCCTTGTATTTGTAATAGGGGTGTGGCCATCCATCCGGTACAAATTACATATAGCAACGCCGGACTCGTCTAACCGCGTCCGTGGTCTTGACGACCTATCAAATGCTTTAGTTGGTGAGGCCGTTTTTAGTGTGTGGCTGCCAAGGCAGTCACATTCTCTTCGGCGCGCAAAGATCACTTGATACTTTCGTTCACTGTAATGATGTCGCATGGACCGGGAATCTTGATCGTCAGGGAAGCGTAATGTGGTATTGCATTAAAGCGAGCAAAAGCTTCGCGTCCAAGTAGTGCTTGATAGCCGCTTTGGAACGGAGCGATGTGGAAGGTTAAATGTTCGCTACGGAAGTTATCGGGGAAGCCGAATATAACCTTTAGTAGAAGGGAGCCCGTGCAATGAGCCCCTGGGCCTGGCGTTACCCCTATAATGGCAAATTTTCGTTGGGTCTATCCCCATTTCGCGGATTGTATCCTGGTATATTAGGTTGAGACTGCTGCCACCGTCCATCAGGACTCGTGTGAAGTGGTATCCCTCGATTATTGGATCTAATACCAGGGCAGCCCATCCTGCACGCCGGATACTTGCTGAGTAATCACGATGGTCGAAAGTGATCGGTTGAGACGACTAGTGGCGGGGCTCCGCGGTGATAGGCCCTTGGGCATATTTTTCTGGGAGTGCCATTTTGTTTCTCCCCTTGATCACGTGTAACACGTTTACTGTTTTGACTTCTGGTGGAAATTTCTTTTGTTCCCCAGTGTCTTGCTTGAGAGGCTCATCCTCGTCTTCGCTTGGTGCACCCTCCCCCTTGTGTACGGCGTTGAGCTTGCCGGACTGCTTGAAGACCCAACATTCTCTGTGAGTATGATTAGCGGGTTTACCAGGGGTGCTATGGATCTGACATATTTGGTCCAGAATTTTGTTTAGGTTGGACAGTTCATCTCTGGCGCCTTTAGAGGGCGGCTTTTGCTGACCTGGCCGAGAGCTTTTGAATCCGGCGTTTACTGTCGTGCTCTTCTTGTTGTCTTCTTTATTCCGGCGTTTGTTATTGCTGTTGCACCGTGATTTCCCGTTTCCATATCTAACTTCAGATGTACTGGGGTCGCTGGTGCTGCATCTGGCTAGCCAGCTGTCCTGACCCGCGCAAAAGCGGGTCATGAGGCTTGTTAATGCTGCCATTGTTCTCGGCTTTTCTTGGCCAAGGTGTCTGGCAAGCCATTCGTCACGGACGCTATGCTTAATAGCTGCCAAGGCTTCGGCGTCCGGACAGTCGACAATTTGGTTCTTTTTAGTAAGAAACATGTTCCAAAGTTTTCAGGCTGACTCTCCGGGCTGTTGAGTTATATGACTCAAATCGTCCGCGTCCGGAGGTCGGACATAAGTCCCTTCAAAATTTGCCCGAAAAGCGTCTTCGAGCTCTTCCCAGCTTCCAATGGAGTTTTTGGGGAGGCTCTTATGCCAGTGACGAGCTGGCCCTTTGAGCTTGAGGGGTAAGTACTTGATGGCGTGGAGATCATCTCCTCGAGCCATATGGATATGGAGGATATAGTCCTCAATCCAGACCCCTGGGTCTGTTGTTCCGTCGTATGCCTCTATGTTTACGGGTTTGAATCCCTCTGGAAATTCATGGTCCAGCACCTCATCGGTGAAACATAGGGGGTGTGCGGCACCCCTGTATCTGGGTGTACCGCATTCTTCAGATGTTTGTTATGTTACATCGTATGCTGGGGCGCGCTTGCGTGGTCCGTAGATGGATCTGGTTGCACCGTCCTTTTGGTGCGAGCCCTCGCGTGGATCGCATATTGGCTTGTGAGTGGCGTTGTTTGCCGCTCTATTTTGGCCATGAGGTCGTCTCAGCCAGGTGGCTGTTTTGATTTTTGGTTGTGGGGGGTCTGAGGCCTCCTTATCGAATTCAGGTAGCAACTTTCGCTTTGGGTAGCTCTTGGTGGGGTGATTGTCGCCATACTTCGCTGCTGTGTTGAGTACTTTACTCCATCTGATTTGGAGTGTCTCCTGCGCAGCCTTGAGCCTTTGCTTCTGCTTTTTCAGACTCCTCGCGGTGACAACAAGCCTTTGACGGGCATTCTGCTGCTCCGGGTGCCTGTCTAGCGTTATGTCGTCCGGACTATTATGTTTGAAAGAATTGGTTTGTTCAGTTTGATTCTCCGTATTGCCGTGGTCTGGCAGTGGTTCGCCCTGCTCCAACGCTGGGTCTGTATGATCGTTATTTCTGCCAAGGCGGGATTAGGGGCGGCGCTTGCGCCGCCGCTTTGACTGCTTCTCGAGGGAACAAGCCTTTGGTGCGTCCTTCCGTTCCTCGTCGTCGTCTTCTTTTGGTGTGTCCACCATGTATACGTCATATGATGAGGTGGACGTCCAGCGCCCTGTGGGTGGTGGTTCCTCTTCTCCCGCATTGTCGTCCATACCGTCGATGTCTTCGGAGTCGAAGTCGAGCATGTCGGTTGAGTCATCGACAGTGGCTATTAAGTGGGTGGTGGGTGGGCGTCGAATTTCTTCGTTGTCCGCGTCCCAATCCTGTTGGCCATAATCCGGCCAGGGCTCTCCTGACAAAGAGAGCGACTTTAGTGAATTCAGAATGTCGCCGAAGGGCGAATGCTGAAAGATATCCGCGGCGGTGAATTCCATGATCGGCGCCCAATCGGATTCGATTGGCAGGGGCGCAGGCGGTTCGGAGTCAGAAAAAGAGTCTGGTACCTTGGAGTCACGGGCTGTGCAGAGGATTATGCTGGTGTTTGGCTCGATCGCCGTTGAGACTGCAGCCCCTGAGGTGGTGTCTAACCACCCATCCTCGATTGGCGCAGTTGGCTCCGAGCTAAGGGACGGAGTTGATGCGGGCGCGGCCTCTGGGGTACTGTTTGGCGGCAGAGCTAGGTCATACCCATCGCGACAGTGCGGCGCGCCCGGCTGAGACTCGAATCCGTCGAAGATCAAGTCTCCGTGGATGTCGGCCGTGTAGTTCAAACTTCCAAATCTGACCTGACGGCCAGGGGCGTAGCTTTCAATCTGCTCCAGATGGCCAAGCAAATTAGCCCGCAGTGCGAAGCCGCCGAATACGAAGATCTGTCCGGGGAGAAAAGTCTCACCCTGGACCGCATCACTATCGATGATAGTAGGAGCCATCAAGCCTAACAGCGTTGACACAGAGCAACTCTCAATGAAAGCACCAATGTCGGTGTCAAAACCGGCGGATCTCGGGTGGGGGGTCCCGAACTGTGCGTCTAGGCCGGATGGTAACAGGAGGCAGGGGACATGGTGTTTTACCCAGGTTCGAGCCCTCTTCATGGAGGTAAAACCCTACGTCCTGCTTGATTATTATTGATGATATGGGTAGTACAAGAGTAGATCTACCACGAGATCAAAGAGGCTAAACCCTAGAAGCAAGCCTATGGTATGATTGTATGTTGTGATTGTTGTCCTACGGACTAAAACCCTTCGGTTTATATAGACACCAGAGAGGGTTAGGGTTACAGAAGGTCGGTTACAAAGGAGGAGATATCCATATTCGTATTGCCTAGCTTGCCTTCCACGCCAAGTAGAGTCCCATCCGGACACGAGACGAAGTCTTCAACCTTGTATCTTCATAGTCTAACAGTCCGGCCAATCAAGATAGTCCAGCTGTCCGGAGACCCCCTAATCCAGGACTCCCTCATAGGGGCTTCGCCAAAATTTAAAATTATAGAATTCTATGGCTAAGTGAGAGTGATAAAGCATTATATTCCGATTGCCTTGTTCGTTGCACTGAGCACCTCCCTCGAAGGACCCAAAAATGGGAACAAGAGTGCTCAGGTTTATCCCAAACACCCCAGCACTCGTGGCATGGGGGCAGAAGCCGACGACTAGCCATCTCTCAGATTTGATAAACAGCCAAATAGAAGGTAATATTTTAAATTCAAACAAGCGTTGCATAGCGCATATGAACAAGTTTTCATACCACAAGATCACACAAGCAAGTTCATTCAAATATTACATCTTTGGCACACTCGTCCGCTACAAGACGGGCACCTTTCAGGACACCATCATAGTACATCTCGGGGTGGCGATGCTCCTTGCCCTGCGGCGGCCCCTCCTTCACCAGCTTCTCGGCGTCCATCTTGTTCCAGTGCATCTTTGCACGGGCAAAAGCCCGGCGTGCACCTTCGATGTAGACGGACCGCTTGATGACTTCCAGCCGAGGGCAGGCATCCACAAGCCGTCTCACCAGGCTGAAGTAGCTGTTGGGAAGGGCTTCGCCAGGCCACATCCGGACTATAAAGCCCTTCATGGCATGTTCGTCCGCCTTGTGCAGCTCGACCAGTTGCTTCATCTGGTCGCTCACAGGCATCGGGTGTTCGGTCCCAGTATACTGAGACCAGAACAGCTTCTCCGTCGAGCTTCCCTCCTCGGCCTGGTAAAACTTTAAGGCATCCGACACGCTACGGGGAAAATCTGCAAATGCTCCTGGAGAGCTCCGAATTCGGGTAAGTAACAAGTAATTTACTTTCACATGCTTGCTTTGCATATTGAATGCCTTACCCGCCTCTATCTTCCTCATCGCCTCAATCTCCTAAAGGGCCATGTGGGCTTCAGCCTTGGCATTCTTTGCGCTCTCAAGGGCCGCGGCAAGCTCAGACTCTCGCGTCTTCAAGTCAAGCTCCAACGCCTCGTGCTTCGTCACGAGAGCTTGGAGCTCTTGCTGCACCTCGCCCACCCGCGCCTCTTGCTTCTCCCGCTCGGTGCGCTCCTTGGCCGCTTTATCTTCGGCCTCGGAGAGCGCTTGCTTTAGGGTCGCCACTTCGGTCGTGGCCCCTGGCAAATTCATGACGATCCGGACATTCTGCAATCACATCTTTTTTTTGTTTATATATATATATATATATATATAGACAAGGTATTACTTACCTCTGTTCTCCTCGAGCTGCCTCTTGGCAAGGCCAAGCTCCTTCTCGGACCCCTCAAGGTCCTGCTTCAGTGCGGCGACCTCCACAGTCAGTGCGGCAGAGGTCAGCAGCGAAGCCTGCATATGCATATAGACATACTTATATTAGACTCCTGCAGATATTATTTGATCCTATATTCGGCTTTTCTTTGTGAACACCAAACATAGCATCGGGGGCTACTGTCTATGCGGTAATATTTTTCCTATATTTTAAATACTTACCTCAAAACCTGTTAAAAGGCTGACATAGGCTTCAGTCAGTCCACTCTTGGCGGACTGAACCTTCTTGATCACCGCACTCATAATAGTGCGGTGCTCTTCGTTGATGGAAGCGCCGCGAAGCATCCCAGCAGGTTGTCTGGTGCCTCTGGATGGACAGAATTCACCTGCACAGGTGTCTTACCCCTTTTGGAAGGGGGCCACCTACCCGAGTCCGGAACCACTGGAGGTTCCGGCGCGGTGTTCGGTGGAGAGCCGAACTTGGATCCCCTGGGAGCCTTGCTCCCTTTACTCCTGGAGTCCGGAAGGTCGCCTTGAGGTGCCTCCGGGACTGTCTCCCCCCGGCTTGGTGCCCCTTGAGACAATACCTCGGCTTGTCCGTAGGACAAGGGGAGGAGGCGGTCGGAAGTGGATCGCTATCCATATCCGACGAATCCAAGGAGCTGTCCGACGAGGAGAAGCAGTGCGATGAAGGTATGCTATGAGTTACTCTAGTATCTGAAAACTTACGACTTCGCTAGGGGCTTGGCCCTGAGCAGCCACTCGTCTTCGCCTTCGGCGGCGGTGGTGGAGCAGTCCGGAAGAACAGTCCTTCCCTTCTTGGACCCTTCGGCCTCCCCAGTCGGGGCGGCCTTCCTTTTCTTGTCTCCCCCGGCTGGAGGGGGAGCATCTTCATCTTCCTCCTCGTCTTCATGGGAGGAGTGCGTCGTGGAGTTATCGGATGATGAGTCTGATACCACCTGGCACCGGGAACTCTTTAGGGTTCCCTTGGCCTTCTTCTTGGTCTTCTCCGGCACCTTATAAGGAGCCGAAGTCACCATCTCCATTAGGAGAGTGCCCGCGGTGTCTTCGGGCAGGGGGGGCGGATAGTCGATCTGCTCTGATGCCTCCACCTAGTCCTGTTAAAGGCATGAGAGCTCAGACCCCGCACATGGTGAAGCTATGGGAAATAAATATCCTACCAAATGTACAGAACTTACCGGATTCGCAGGGCGCTTCACGCTTAGCCCGCGGTCCTCGGTGAGAGGGGAAGGGACCTCGGCACCCTTGAACAGCACCCTCCATACGTCTTTGTGCGTCGTGTCGAAAAGCTCGCTTAGAGTCTGGTGCCGGGCCAGGTCGAACTCCCATAAGTTGAAATCCCGTTGTTGACACGGGAGGATCCGGCGGAAGAGCATGACTTGGACTATGTTGACAAGCTTAAGTTTCTTGCTTGTCATGTTTCGGATACATTTCTGGAGTCCGTCCAGCTCCACCGATGAACCCCAGGATAGGCCCTTCTCCTTCCAGGAAGTGAGCCGCATGGGGATTCCGGATCGAAACTCGGGGGCCACCACCTAGTTGGTGTCGCGTGGCTCGGTGATGTCGAACCACCCCGACTGCCACCCCTTTATGGTCTCCACGAAGAAGCCCTCGAGCCATGCAAGATTGGGCATTTTTCCCACCATGGCTCCGCCGCATTCCGCTTGTTGGCCGCGTACAACCTTCGGCTTGATATTGAAGGTCTTCAGCCATAGGCCGAAGTGGGGCCGGATGCGGAGGAAAGCCTCGCACACGACGATGAACACCGAGATGTTGAGGATGAATTTTGGGGCCAGATCGTGAAAGTCCATCCCATAATAGAACATGAGGCCGCAGACAAATGGATGAAGGGGAAACCCCAGTCCGCAGACGAGGTGGGGGAGGAAGACCACCATCTCGTGAGGTTCTGGGGTAGGGATGACCTGCCCCGCGGCTGGCAGCCGGTGCGCGATGTCTGCGGCTAAGTATCCGGCTCCGCGCCACTTTTTGATGTGCCCCTCCCTGACGGAGGAGGCCATCCACTTGCCTCCCACTCGGGACATGTTTGGAGAGAGTTAAGGAGGAGGATGCGGACTTGGGCGCTAGAGCTCGAGTACAGGAGAATGGATGAGCAAGGAGGAAGAAGGCGTGGGTAGAAAAAGGTGAGATCTTATCCCTTTATAAGGGCGGACTAAACTATGCGCCCCCACTAGCCTGTTAAAACTCGCTTATCCCCCAAGCGCCATAATTGATAGCGCGGTTGGGTTACCCACGTTCGCGTTGATGTGAATCCCGTAATAAGGGGAACATGATCTCTGCTTTGACAAGACGTGTCAAGAAACCGCCTCGCGTTATGTCCGGGGCTGGTTGAAGAAAAACGGTTCAAATAATTACCGGGCCGTGGCGTGATGTCATGCTGCCAAAACGTTTCAGCAGATTAGATTTGTTGTAATATTATTCTCTCTACGGTGGTATGTGGAACTTATTTTGCAGGGTCGGACACTATCCTTGTATTCAAACGCTTCTGTGGTGTATTTGGAGGAGGAACCCGCCTTGCAATGCCAGAGACAACACTGCGCGCCGGACTCATCGTCATTGAAGCCTGGTTCAGGGGCTACTGAGGAAGTCCTGGATTAGGGGGTCTCCGGACAGCCGGACTATATCCTTTGGCCGGAGTGTTGGACTATGAAGATACAAGATTGAATACTTCATCCCGTGTCCGGATGGGACTCTACTTGGTGTGGAAGGCAAGCTAGGCAATACGGATATGTATATCTCCTCCTTTGTAACTGACCTTGTGTAACCCAGCCCCCTCCGGTGTCTATATAAACCGGAGGATTTTAATCCGTAGGATAACATACAATCATACCATAGGCTAGCTTCTAGGGTTTAGGCTCTCCGATCTCATGGTAGATCAACTCTTGTACTACACATATTATCAAGAATAATCAAGCAAGACGTAGGGTTTTACCTCCATCAAGAGGGCCCGAACCTGGGTAAAACATCGTGTCCCCTGCCTCCTGTTACCATCCGCCTTAGACACACAGTTCGGGACCCCCTACCTGAGATCCGCCGGTTTTGACACCGACAAAAGTTATCCCTACAAAATCGTATAGTCTGGCTATGCTCTATCTTCACCAAACAAAATATTTAAATCATACACAACCCCGATGACAAGCCAAGCAATTGTTTCATACTTTTGACATTCTCAAAACTTTTTCAATTTTCACGCAATACATGAGCGTGAGCCATGGATATAGCACTATAGATGGAATAGAGTGGTGGTTGTGGAGAAGACAAAAAGGGGAAGATAGTCTCACATCAACTAGGCGTATCAACGGCCTATGGAGATGCCCATCAATAGATATCAATGTGAGTGAGTAGGGATTGCCATGCAACGGATGCACTAGAGCTATAAGTATATGAAATCTCAAAAATAAACTAAGTGCGTGTGCATCCAACTTGCTTGCTCATGAAGACCTAGGGCAATTTTGAGGAAGCCCACCATTGGAATATACAAGCCAAGTTCTATAATGAAAAATTCCCACTAGTATATGAAAGTGATAACATGAGAGACTATCTACTATGAAGATCATGGTGCTACTTTGAAGCGGAAGTGTGGTAAAAGGATAGTAACATTGTCCCTTCTCTCTTTTTCTCTCATTTTTTTATTTGGGCCTTTTCTCTCTTTTTTTATGGCCTCTTTTCTTTCTTTTCTTTTTTATTTGGGCTTCTTTGGCCTCTTTTATTTATTTTTTTGTCCGGAGTCTCATCCCGACTTGTGAGGGAATCATAGTCTCCATCATCCTTTCCTCACTTGGGACAATGCTCTAATAATGATGATCATCACACTTTTATTTTTCTTACAACTCAATAATTACAACTCGATACTTAGAACAAGATATGACTCTATATGAATGCCTCCGGCGGTGTACCGGGATATGCAATGATGCATGAGTGACAAGTATGAAAGAATTATGAACGGTGGCTTTGCCTCAAATACTATGTCAACTACATGATCATGCTAAGCAATATGACAATGATGGAGTGTGTCATAAACGGAACGGTGGAAAGTTGCATGGCAATATATCTCAGAATGGCTATGGAAATGCCATAAAAGGTAGGTATGGTGGCTGTTTTGAGGAAGGTATATGGTGGGTGTATGATACCGGCGAAAGGTGTGCGGTATTAGAGAGGCTAGCAAAGGTGGAAGGATGAGAGTGCGTATAATCCATGGACTCAGCATTGGTCATAAAGAACTCGTATACTTATTGCAAAAATCTACAAGTTATCGAAGCAAATTATTACGCGCATGCTCCTAGGGGGATAGATTGGTATGAAAAGACCATCGCTCGTCCCCGACCGCCACTCATAAGGAAGACAATCAATAAATAAAGCATGCTCCGACTTCATCACATAACGGTTCACCATACGTGCATGCTACAGGAATCACAAGCTTCAATACAAGTATTTCTCAAATCCACAACTACTCAACTAGCATGACTTTAATATCAACATCTCCATGTCTCAAAACAATTATCAAGTATCAAACTTATCATAGTATTCAACACACTCATAAGAGAATTTTTATTATTAATCTTGCATACCAAGCATATTAGGATTTTAAGAAAATTACGATGCTATTTAAGACTCTCAAAATAATCTAAGTGAAGCATGAGAGATCAATAGTTTCTATAAAACAAATCCACCACCGTACTCTAAAAGATATAAGTGAAGCACTAGAGCAAAATTATATAACTCAAAAGATATAAGCGAAGCACATAGAGTATTCTAACAAATTCCAAATCATGTATGGCTCTCTCAAAAGGTGTGTAAAGCAAGGATGATTGTGGTAAACTAATAAGAAAAGACTCAAATCATACAAGACGCTCCAAGCAAAACACATATCATGTGGTAAATAAAAATATAGCTCCAAGTAAAGTTACCGATAGAAGTAGACAAAAGAGGGGATGCCTTCCGGGGCATCCCCAAGATTTGGCTTTTAGGTGTCCTTAGATTATCTTGGGGGTTCCATGGGCATCCCCAATCTTAGGCTCTTGCCACTCCTTGTTCCGTAATCCATCAAATCTTTACCCAAAACTTGAAAACTTCACAACACAAAACTTAAAGTAGAAAATCTCGTGACCTCCGTTAGTGAAAGAAAACAAAATATCACTTCAAGGTACTGTAATGAACTCATTCTTTATTTAGATGGGTGTTATACCTACTGTATTCCAACTTCTCTATGGTTTATAAACTATTTTACTAGCCATAGATTCATCAAAATAAGCAAACAACACACGCAAAACAGAATCTGTCAAAAACAGAACAGTCTGTAGTAATATGTATCTTGAGCAATATATGGAACCCCAAAAATTCTAAAATAAATTGCTGGACGTGAGGAATTTATCTATTAATCATCTGCAAAAAGAATTAACTAAATATCACTTTCCAAATAAAAATTAAAGCAGTTCTCGTGAGCGCTAAAGTTTCTGTTTTTTACAGCAAGTTCAACAAGACTTTCCCCAAGTCTTCCCAACGGTT
This sequence comes from Triticum aestivum, assembly GCF_018294505.1. NCBI lineage: Eukaryota > Viridiplantae > Streptophyta > Magnoliopsida > Poales > Poaceae > Triticum > Triticum aestivum. The sequence continues at coordinate 753,296,279 of NC_057800.1, forward strand.
CTACTTGGCACAAACACTAATTAAACACAAAAGACACAACCAAAACAGAGGCTAAATAAATTTTTTATTACTAAGCAGGATAAAAAATCAAGGAATAAAAATAAAATTGGGTTGGCTCCCAACAAGCGCTATCGTTTAACGCCCCTAGCTAGGCATAACAAGCAAGAATAGATCTAGGTATTGCCATCTTTGGTAGGCAATCCATAATTGGCTCTCATAATAGATTCATAAGGTAATTTAATTTTATTTCTATAAAAGTGTTCCATGCCTTTCCTTAAGGGAAATTGGAATCTAATATTTCCTTCCTTCATATCAATAATTGCACCAATCGTTCTAAGGAAAGGTCTACCAAGAATAATAGGACATGAAGGATTGCAATCTATGTCAAGAACAATAAAATCTACGGGCACGTAATTCCTATTTGCAACAATAAGAACATCATTAATTCTTCCCATAGGTTTCTTAATAGTGGAATCCGCAAGGTGCAAGTTTAGAGAGCAATCATCAAAATCACGGAAACCTAACAAATCACACAAAGTCTTTGGAATCGCTGAAACACTAGCACCCAAATCACATAAAGCATAGCATTCATGATCTTTAATTTTAATTTTAATAGTTGGTTCCCACTCATCATAAAGTTTTCTAGGGATAGAAACTTCCAATTCAAGTTTTTTTTCATAAGATTGCATCAAGGCATCAACGATATGTTTAGTAAATGCTTTGTTTTGACTATAAGCATGAGGAGAATTTAGCACGGATTGCAACAAGGAAATACAATCAATCAGAGAGCAATTTTCATAATTAAATTCCTTGAAATCCAAAATAGTGGGTTTAGCAACATCTAGGGTTTTAATTTCTTCAATCCCACTTTATCAAATTTAGCATCAAGATCAAAAGATTCAGAATTCTTGGAACGCCTTCTAGGTAAAGGTGGATCATATTCATGTCACAGCCCTAGAATTGTTTGCAATAGTTGCATAAGAGAGCATCCATGCATCATGTCTAAATTCTGAAAGTTGAATCGAGGTTAGTTGAAACCCTCAGAAACTACTTTAGAGATAATCAACATTAAAAATCCTTTCAAATGAGTCCAAGGAAATGTTCCTGTTATTTTGTAAAAATATTGGCAAGAGGTAAAATTCAAACCAATATTTTTGGAGTCTCAGAAATATTCATTTCGGGCATTTGAAATTAATTCAATAACTATTTGAATTGGATATATATTTATTATATAATAAATATATGTCCAATAATTCTAAAAATTGTTGTGTGGCTTTGGATAAGTCCACTTAGCTAGCAAAATTATTTTCATGAACTTTAAAGTTGATTTGGTGTTAAAACTAAATCACAAACAAACAACAAAAAAGTAGAAAAACAGAAACAATTAGTAAAAGAGAGAGAGAGAAGGCCACTGGGCCACCAACATGGACCTACCTAGCTGGCCCAGCTCCTGTGTAGCCCATTTGGCCCAGCCACTGGTCAGCGCCAGTCATCTCCTAGCTCGCGCCAGGAGGACGAGCGCGTGGCTAGCGCGTGCGGGCACGCGCCCGTGCCACCTCCTGCCTGACTGCGTGCGTCCCCGACGCCCTGGACGCCTCCAACGCTGCAACGCAGACCCCCTGGCCCCTCTCTCACTCACCTCATGTCCATCCCCCTCCTCTGCTCTCTCTGCGCAGCACCACCGGACGCCACCATCGCCGCCGCTCGCCGCTGCCGTGGCCACAGCCATCTCCTCACCCATCTGTCGTGTGCACCAGCACCGCCATTGAGCTCCGCCTCCCCAAGCCGAAGGAACCGAGCCCGGATGCCCTGGATCGCCTCCACGGCACCGTCTTCAACCTCGGGTTGACCGAGATCGCCGTCGCCCGTACGTCGCCTCAGGCCGCCCCTGAGATCACTGTCTCCTTCATCCGAACAGCCGTGAGCCCCTGCCTCTTTCCCCTCTCTCCCATGCTCTTTTCCTCAACATAGCCGCCGCTTCGCCGACGACCGAATCGCGCGGCCGCCTAAGTCCCTCACCGCCGTGGCCACAATCATTGTAGCCCCCAACCGAGCACATCCACGTGCTCACCGCACCTCGCAGAGGCCGTAGGTGCTACGCCCGCATCGCCACGCCCACTGCACCGTCGAACCTGAGTTCACCCGAACTCCGGCCGGCGCGGATGACCTCGCTGTGGTCGTCTCCGGCCACCCCAGCTCCTGCCGTCTGCTCCATCAGCTGCGCGTGAGCAGCAGCTCTTCGTAGAGCCTCCCCACGCCCAAAACCATCGCCTGTGGGTGATTTCCGAAGCCCTCCGCCATCTCTGACCTTGCCGGAGACGAGCTGCGAGTCAACTCCGGTGGGGTTGACCGTGTTTGACCGGGGTTTGACCCCCCTGAGTCTATGACATGTGGGCCTAGGCCTGCTGACACTTTTAGTTAAGTTTAGTTTAACCACTAACTAGCTCTGTTAATCACTGGGTCACTGACCAGTGGGCCCCACTGGTCAGGTTTGACCTGGACCGCTTCGTTGACCGCTGACGTCAGCATTATGTCATGCTGACGCAATAGCTCTTTTACTGGATTATTCTTATTCAGGAAATTCCAGAAAATAGTGCTAACTTCTAAAAATCATAGAAATTCAACCGTAACTCCAAATGAAATAATTTATATATGAAAAATTATCAGAAAAATCCAATCTATCTATTCATGCAATTTTCATGCATGTTAGAACAACTTATAGTTGCTAAATAGGGAAAATCATATGTCTGGCATTTGAATATCCACATATGGAGTTTGAATTTGAATCTTGGGTTCAAACCAACTTCATTTAACCTGTTGCTAGTTGCATTAGCTCAATCAACATCATATTTCCATGTCATGATCATGCATCATATTGTGCATTGCATTGATTGTGTTTCCTCTTTGTTGCCGGTATTTGTTCCCCCTCAGTAGACGTTGATCCGGCGATGAGTTCGATTACACCGATGAAGAGTTGTACTATCTTCAGAAGTGCCAGGCAAGCAAAACCCCATTGTTCATTCCGATACAATCCCACTCTCTCGCTCCTGCTCTCTTTTACTGCATTAGGACAACAATGATTCAACTGTTACATGATGCGGTAGTTGAACCCCTTTCCTCTGCATGACCTGTCATTGCCACAGTAAATAGATGAAACCCACTAGCATGAGTAGGAATTGTTTGAGCCCTGATGTGCCTATCATGCTTGTTGTCATGCCTGCTATTGCTTAGAGTTGAGTCAGGTCTGATTCATCGGGAATGAATTGGAACGTGGTGAACATGTCCTACCGTCGAGAGCTAAGTGTGTGAACAAGATTTGGTAAAGGTAGCGGTGAGAGGCCATGTAGGAGTACATGGTGGGTTGTCTCATTGCAGCCGTTCTCAGGAACTGAGTTCTGTGTTTGTGGTCCATGAACAGTTACTACCACACATTGGGTTCCGGTAACTCGACGCCTCTCGGCTTATTAATCAACTCGATCTCTGTCCAGGAGTTGCAACTAGTTTCTGGTGTTTGTAGGTAGTGTTAGTAGTCTACCAAGTGGCACCCGGTATAGGTGGGCTTGGGACAGACTAGGCACAGTGGCACGGTGTACCAAGTGGCACCCGGATGGTGAGCTTGGGAAACCTGCACACATTGTTTGGGGCCGTGAGCGACACCCCGGCCGGATCTCCTTACGGATGGAACCCGAATAGGCGATAAACCTGGATGAGAGACTTGTGTGGTTAGTCAGGTCGTGGCCGACTCCCTCGCCAGGCTTCCGCTTGAAGGTTGCCGAGGTACACGACGTGTACATGGTGGTAAGTGGCGAGAGTGTGTGTGAAGAAGTACACCCCTGCAGGGTTATCATTATCTATTCGAATAGCCGGATTCCTCGGATATGGAAACTTGGACCCCTTGCATAGTTCATAGACAAGTGAAAGTGGATACTCTAAAATGCGCAAGATAAGCATGAGTGCTATGGATGGCGTTCTCGTAGGGAGACGGGAGCGGATCCGTAGTGGTGTATTGATATGGTGAATATGTGGACTCGTGTGCGCCACCTCAAAGAGTTTTGTAGTAGTAGTTCAGGTTAGCCACTGAGTCAAAGCTGGCTTGCTGCAGTCAAACTCCACCACCCCCTTTGTTGATACCGATGCATATGTAGTTAGTTCTGATGTAAGTCTTGCTGGGTACATTTGTACTCACATTTGCTCATTTTATGTTTTTGCAGAGAGACTTCAGTCTCGCTAGTAGTTCCGTGTGGACTTCGACGTTTAGCTTGATACCTCAGCTATGATCTTGTGCCCTCGGCAGGATCTGGTAGATAGTCAGGCTTCTCAGCCTTTTTCATTTGTAGATGTTTGTACTCAGACATGTTAAGCTTCCGCATGTACTTTGACTTGTATGCTCTGAATGTTGGGTCACGAGACCCATGTTTGTAATTACTCGCTCCTCGGAGCCTAATGAATAAATACTTGAGTCGTAGAGTTATGTTGTGATGCCATGTTGTATTTACACATATCGAGCATATTGTGTGTATGATTGAAATGCTTGGTATGTGTGGGATCTGGCAACCTAGTTGTTTATCCTTGGTAGCCTCTCTTATGGGGAAATGTAGTCTAGTGCCTCCACTGAGCCATGGTAGTCTGCTACAGCCCGGTTTACCGGAGTCCTGCTAGCCCAGCACTATTGCTCCGGAACACTTAGACTGGTCGGCATGTGATTCACTTCGTTCCTGTGTCTGTCCCTTCGGGGAAATGTCACGAGGTGACATCCGGAGTCCTGCTAGCCTGCTACAGCCCGGGTTCCCAGAGTCCTGTTAGCCCAGTGCTACAGCCCGGATTCGCACACTGCTGACCGACATGCTCGATGTTGATTTATGTATGCCTGTCCCCGTAAGTTAGTGCCACTTTGGGTTCATGACTAGTAAGGTCGGACCGGGTTCTCTGTCATATGGATGCTAGCGACACTATCATATATGTGAGCCAAAAGGCGCAAACGGTCTCGGGCCATGGTAAGGCGACACCCGTGGGAATACCGTGCGTGAGGCCGCACAGTGATATGAGGTGTTACCGGCTAGATCGATGTGACTTGGAATCGGGGTCCTGACAATTCAGTCCCATCATTATCAAGATTCATATTGCAAAAAAAGATTTAATAGGGGACACATCAATAACTTTTAGATCTTCATCATTATTTTCATAGGAACTAGAAGAACACACTTTTATAAAGGCATCTTTCTTAGCACGCATCCTAGTGGTTCTTTCTTTGCGCTCATCAATGGAAATTCTCATGGCTTTGAGAGACTCATTGATATCATGCTTAGGTGGAATAGATCTAAGTTTGAAAGAATCAACATCAAGAGAAATTCTATCCATGTTCCTAGCCAACTCATCAATCTTAAGCAATTTTTATTCAATTAAAGCATTAAAATTCTTTTGTGAAGTAATAAATTGTTTAATATTAGATTCAAAATTAGAGGGCATCTTATTATAATTTCCATAAGAATTGTTGTAGGAATTACCATAATTATTAGAGGGATTACTAGGATAAGGCCTAGGATCGAAATTTCCTCTATACGCGTTGTTACCAAAATTGTTCCTACCAACAAAATTCACATCCATAGATTCATTATTATTCTCAATCAAAGTAGACAAGGGCATATCATTAGGATCAGAAGAAAAACTCTTATTAGCAAATAATTTCATAAGTTCATCCATCTTTCCACTCAAAACATTAATTTCTTCTATCGCATGCACCTTTTTATTAGTAGATCTTTCAGTATGCCATTGAGAATAATTAACCATAATATTATCTAGGAGTTTAGTAGTTTCTCCTAAAGTGATTTCCATAAATGTGCCTCCCGCGGCCGAATCCAAAAGATTTCTAGAAGCAAAATTCAATCCGGCATAAAATTTTTGTATAATCATCCATAAATTTAAACCATGAGTAGGGCAATTATGTATCATTAATTTCATTCTCTCCCAAGCTTGTGCAACATGTTCATGATCAAGTTGCTTAAAATTCATAATATCATTTCTAAGAGAGATGATCTTAGCAGGAGGAAAATACTTAGAGATAAAAGCATCTTTACACTTGTTCCATGAATCAATACTATTTTTAGGCAAAGACAAAAACCAAGCTTTAGCACGACCTCTAAGCGAAAAAGGAAATAGCTTCAATTTAACAATAGCATTATCCACATCTTTCTTCTTTTGCATGTCACATAAATCAACAAAGCTATTTAGATCGGTAGCGGCATCTTCACTAGGAAGGGCGGAGAACGGATCTTTCATGACAAGATTCAGCAAAGCAATATTAATTTCACAAGATTCAGCATCGGTAAGAGGAGCAATCGGAGTGCTAATAAAATCATTGTTGTTGGTATTGGTGAAGTCACACAATTTAGTATTATCTTGAGCCATCGCGACAAACAAGCAAACTAACACACAAGCAAACAAAAAGCAAGCGGACAAAAAGGGAAAATAGAGAAAGAGAGGGAGGATAGAGAGAGAGGGCGAATAAAACGGCAAGGGTGAATTGGGGGAGAGGAAAACGAGAGGAAAATGGCAAATAATGTAATGCGGGAGATTAGGGTATGTGATGGGTACTTGGTATGTTGACTTTTGCATAGACCTCCTCGGCAACGGCGCCAGAAATCCTTCTTGCTACCTCTTTTAGCACTATGTTGGTTTTCCCCGAAGAGGAAGGGATGATGCAGCAAAGTAGCGTAAGTATTTCCCTCAGTTTTTTGAGAACCAAGGTATCAATCCAGTAGGAGGCTACACGCAAGTCCCTTGTACCTGCACAAAACAAATAAATCCTCGCAACCAACGCAAAAGGGGTTGTCAATCCCTATAGGGCCACTTACAAGAGTGAGATCTGATAGATATGATAAGATAATATTTTTGGTATTTTTATGATAAGATGTAGAGTAAAATAAAGGCAAAGTAAATAACTAAGTAGTAGGAGATTGATATGATAAAGATAGACCCAGGGGCCATAGGTTTCACTAGTGGCTTCTCTCGAGAGCATAAGTATTCTACGGTGGGTGAACAAATTACTATTGAGCAATTGACAGAATTGAGCATAGTTATGAGAATATCTAGGTATGATCATCTATATAGGCATCACGTCCGAGACAAGTAGACCGACTCCTGCCTGCATCTACTACTATTACTCCACTCATCGACCGCTATCCAGCATGCATCTAGAGTATTAAGTAAAAACAGAGTAACGCCTTCAGCAAGATGACATGATGTAGAGGGATAGACTCATGCAATATGAAGGAAACCCCATCTTGTTATCCTCGATGGCAACAATACAATATGTGCCTTGCTGCCCTTACTATCACCGGGAAAGGACACCGCAAGATTGAACCCAAATCTAAGCACTTCTCCCATTGCAAGAAAGATCAGTCTAGTAGGCCAAACCAAACTGATAATTCGAAGAGACTTGCAAAGATAACCAATCATACATAAAAGAATTCAAAGAAGATTCAAATATTATTCATAGATAGACTTGATCATAAACCCACAATTCATCGGTCTCAACAAACACACCGCAAAAAGAAGATTACATCGAATAGATCTCCACAACAGAGGGGGAGAACATTGTATTGAGGTCCAAAAAGAGAGAAGAAGCCATCTAGCTACTAACTATGGACCCGTAGGTCTGAAGTAAACTACTCACACTTCATCGGAGAGGCTATGGTGTTGATGTAGAAGCCCTCTGTGATTGATGCCCCCTCCGGTGGAGCTCCGGAACAGGCCCCAAGATGGGATCTCGTGGATACAGAAAGTTACGGCAGTGGAATTAGGGTTTTGGCTCCGTATTTGATCGTTTGGGGGTACATGGGTATATATACACTACAAAAAAAGACACATCCGTGACATTTTGGGCCGAACGAAATTTTTTTCTGTCATACATGACGATAATTGTGACAAAACCCGGTATCATCATAGATGTGGTGGGCTCCTACTTCAATGCAAAAAATCATGACAGAAAATGGGCTTTTCGTCCTTTGCGGGCCGGACACGTAGCTGCATGACATTCTTTGGGCCGTCCATGACGGAAAAAACCGTGGTAGAAGTGAGGGCAAGGAAAATTTTGGGGAGTTCCCGGTTACGGTGGGAGGTCGGGGGCCGAGTGATGCGCGTTTCTCTCGTACACGTACGCATGTGTGTGCGAGGCGTTGGCTCTAACTGAACCCGAGCGAGGCGTTGGGCTCTAACTGAACCCGAGCGATTGCACTGCAGGCTACGCGTTACTGAACCCGAGCGATCGATCGATGGCTGTTAACTGAACCCGATCGAGCGATTCCTTCGCTACTGCTGCTAACTGAAGCCGATCGATGCTGCCTCTGGATGAAAAGTGAGCGTTGCAGGGGGTGGATGAACAGTTCCCGGTGGGGGTGGATGAACAGGACCCCGTGGTGTTGCCTCTGGATGAACAGGACCACCCCGTGGAGGGCAGGATGAACAGTAGCCCGTGGAGGGGTGGTTGAACAGGAGCCCGTGGAGAGGGCTGGTTGAACAGTAGCCAGTGGAGTAGCGCGCGGTGGAGGCTGGATGATGAACATGAGCCCGTGGATGAACAGTCGCAGGTGGAGGCTGGAGGAGGTCGACGGTGGATGAACAGTAGCTCGTGGAGGATGGAGGGGGTCGACGATGGAGATGAACAGTCCGTGGAGTCCCGTTTTGTGGTATGCCACACCCCTCCCGATGAACAGGACCCCCGTTTCGACCGTAGCACTCAAACACAAGTCCGTTTCATCCGTTTTGCGGTACAGCACACCCCTCCCGATCAACAGGACCCCCGTTTCGACCGTAGGAGGTCCGTTTCCTCCGTTTTGCGGTACGCCGGACCCCTCCCAATCAACAGGACCCTGTTCCGAACGTAGGAGGTCTGTTTCCTCCGTTGTGCGGTACGCTAGGCCTCGTTTCCATCGCCTGTTCCGTCCAAGCCCTCCCAATGAACATGACCACGCATTCCGTTCCGACCCAACCGGTTGGCTCCCACGTGTTCCGTTGCCTCCCGATGAACACGACACATTCCGTTGCCTCCCCATGAACACGACGCATTCCGTTGCCTCCCCATGAACACGACAATGACGCTGTTTCTCTGTTCCGACCCAGCCATGTCAACGATCCCTCGCCGTACGTATGCGCGAGTAGGCGTTCGAGACCCTGCCCGTATGTACACATACGTGGCTACGTGGCTGTATTTTCTTTCTTGCACCCTGGCCGCCTCTACTACGACACGTGCGTGCCTCTACATCCACCAGTATATATGTACATACACGTTCGCGACCAGAATGACAACACTACGTACGCTTTGACCAGGTGGGTCCCAACTGTCAGGCACTTCCTACCATGCGAAGATGTAGCTGGTGGGTCCCATTAGTCAGGGGGGCGAAATACGGTGGCCCGTTTGGTGGGTCCCCGCTGTCAGGTGGAGGAATAATTATTTTGCACGTAATAAGGAGGCACTTCCTTGCTGTGGCCGTGGACCCAGCTCTCAGCCTCTCCATGTATAGTCCACGTCCGATGGAAGCCGTTCCTTGACCACGTTGACCACGCCGTGCAGAGAGCACCAGGGCGGTGGACGACGGCGAGGCCTAGGAAGGGGACGACACGGGGCCGGGGAAGACGCGGCAGTGGATGCCCATGCGTAGAGGAGTACGAGGGCACTGGTTCGCTGCTATGTGAGGTTGCCGTCGCCGCAGAGTAACAGGGGGTGTGGGTGAGTAGAGGGATGGTCTGGCCAGTGGTGGGAGTAGTAGGGTGCGGTGAGGCCTCCGCCACATCGCAGCCGGCCACGGGAGGCAGGAGCACGAGGCACGACCGGTGCTGGTTTGGGCGGCTGGAGCAAGAAGACCAGAGGTTGAAGAAGCACTACGGCCGTTGGATGGACATCGTACGGTCACTGGAGCTAGAATCGTGCATATTGACTAAGTTGACAAAGCCCTCCGTCCCCGTCAACTTAGTAGGCCCACAAGTCAGCCTGCCACTATACTGGGTCCCAGCTAACAGGGGGAGTATTCATTTTTTTGTGCGTAATAAGGAGGCTCTTCCTTGCGTGCGAAGATATAGCTGGTGGGTCCGAGCTGTCAGCGGCGATAACGTTTTTTCTCAAAATACAGAGGCCCTTTCGGTGGGTCCCTAATGTCAGGTGGAGGAATCATTATTTTATGCGTAATAAGGAGGCATTTCCTTGCGTGCGGCCGTGGACCCAGTTGTCAGCCTCTCCACGTACAGTTCACTTCAGATGCATGTCAATGAACTCTAGCCAACTCAAGTTCATTTTTCTTGACAATGTCGGCCAAATCATGGGCAACCAATACCTCAACCAAAATTTTGGCTACCCAATGCTTTGATGGGGCAACCTTGGGCACAAACCAAACATACCGTTGATCGTGCCACAGCACTAACGCCACCCTCGGCAAACTGAAACCGATCGTGTCTAGCGACGATATGAGCGTGTCGCTCACCGCGGTCGCCGTGTCCAGAGGCGGTGCTGGAGCTGCGCCCCGTTGTTGGCCCCAACGACCCACATGAACGGTTGTCGGTGGCGAGGAGGTCGTGGGCCAGCTCCTCCATTGGACTAGTCTGCGCTACGTCGTCCCGACGGTGTGCCCCACATGTCTATTTCCCTGTTTTCCCGGCCATATTCGAGCGTCAGTGCTCCGCGTTGTGCATTAGGCCTTTCACTATGTAGGCCAAGCGATACAACTTATTGTTTATTTGAGCCGTTCAAGTATAAACATGTGGCGTTTGCTTATTTCTCATTCCTCTCCAACCCTCTTCTCCACCAATCATGTCGCCCTCCAGTCGAGCCCATCCTCCCGCATGCCTCATTTGAACATTCCGCCGAGTATCATTCGCATGTACCCACCCTACTCCTCTTTCAATAGATCTCCGGACCCCGAGATAAAATCGAGAGGGAATGAGTGGGGGCACGTGATACCTAAGGCGGATTCAAAATTTTGAACCGGTGATCATAGCATCCGCAAATCATATATAAAGGGTATTCAATGTTCGTTTCGTTTTTGAACGTACAATATACTCCCTCCTATCCTTTCTAGTTTACATATAAGTTTTATGTGTAGTCAAAGTATATCTACCTTGATCAAAAAGGTATCAACATTCAACAACGCCCAATCAATATTGTTAGATTCATACGTACTCCTAGATTTGTACTCGAGATGGTTTCCAAATTGACTATTGATAAGATTAATAGTACATGAGATGTATAATGTGAAAATTATATCATTGGAAACTCCTTTCACATACGAATTTGACCATATGCTTTGTGTAAGTTGCATGTCATATATTATTACTCTAACATTTGGTCAAAGTTAGCCTCGAAAAACGCATTAGACCCTGTATGCTTTGTGTAAGTTGCATGTCATATATTATTACTCTAACATTTGTGTAAGTTGCATGTCATATATTATTACTCTAACATTTGGTCAAAGTAGTATAGTGGAAGTGGATCCTCTGACGTAGGTATCCCTGCCTTACCCTCCCTCTCGGTCACTTACTGGCGGACCCCATGCTTGCTAGGCCCCGCATGTCAGTTACTCAATGGGTTCGGCCACGTCAGAGGATCCTCATCCGTAGTATACTCCCTCTGTTTTTATTTACTCCGCATAAAACGGAGGGAGTAGTGGTATAATAAATGACGTGGGCGGGGGAGGGGGAGGGACGTCGGTTTGCTCTCAACTGCGGTCCCACAAGCGAGCGAAAACGCAAGACGAAGCACGTTCCATTCGGTGAGCGATGTGGAGGGTCCAGCATGCCGGGCTGCAAAGCGAATGCGACAAGAGCGATGTACAGTCAAAACCGATTGACCGGTCGTCACCGGAACCACCCAAATCTCCAGCCCATTCCCCCACCTTTCGATCCCCTAGCCCGCATCAAGTGTCCCCTAGTTCGTCAGAAAGCCATGGTGTGCCGCAAGATCACTTACTACAAGATGCTGACGCCGGAGCGCCGCACAAAAATCGCGACAGCGGTCGGCGCCACAGACCTCCGTTCCCAAGCTCGCTTTGCGGCGGGCCAATCCCCGAGTTCTCTGGAGCCAAGGTACGAGGAGTAGGAATCCGATCCAATGTTCATGGCGGAGGTCGCGGCGCAGAAGGCCCCCGATGGGTATGAGACGATGGACGTCGACTTCATGCCGGCGTCCGAGTCCCCCATGGTGCAGGCGGACCAGCGGTTCAACATGGCGATACTAAAGGAGAACCGGGAGGCAGAGGCTCAACTCGACGGGGAGCGCGCGCATGCCGCTGCCATCGAGGCTCTCCTGCAGGCGGAACTAGATGTCGTGGATGTGAACCGGGCGGCGGAGGCTCAACTTGAGGCGGAGCGCACGGATGCCGCTGCCATCGAGGCCCTCCTGCAGGCGGAACCGGACGTCCTGGACTTGAACCAGGCGGCAGAGGCTCGACTCGACGCAGAGCGCGCGGATGCCGCTCTCATCTACGCCCTCCTCCAGGCGGAACTGGACGTCCTGGACTTGAACCGGGCAGCGGAAGCTCGACTCGACGCGGAGCGTGCGGATGCCGCTGCCATCGAGGCCCTCCTACAGGCGGAACCGGATGTCCTCGACTTGAACCGGGCTGTGCTCTAGTCCGTGCAGAGCACCCGCACGCTCCGCTTGAACGAGTAGCTGGAGGCCGAGGACAACCACGGTGCGGAGACACACGTCGGCAGCAACGACTGGTTCGCGCCGGCAGCCAAAGACGACGAGGTCGTCTCTTTCCGCGAGCAGTGATAGTTTTTCTTTATGTTGTTGTTTTTATGGATCTTTTGCTGTGTAAAAACATATATTTGTTATGCAAGTCGCCTGACTGGGATCAGTCTACCATTTCAGGCGGTTGGATGAATATCCTACGTCTCCTAACCCTTCTTTCCTTCTTCCTCACCTCTTGTTCTTCCCCAACAGACCACCGCACGGGTCGTACGGATACTCCCCAACATGCGATTGGATAAACATACTCTATGAACGAAAATTATGTGTCAGCGATAGGATGGCTGAGTTTGGTGTGTTCACATGGGACAGCACGTGTCAGTGAGGGTGTGTTCCCTTGGTTGGGTTTGCGGCGTGTAGGAGCGACTGTGTGAGGGTGCGGTGCGACCGCGGCGTGCAGGAGCGACCGTATGAGGGTGCAGTGCGACCGTGATAGCCGTGCGCAAGTGTACCTCCTTCTCATTTTGAAAACTTTAGGCAAGCTTGGCAAAATTGTGTGGCGAAGTTTGGCAATGCAAGGCCTAGACCCAAACAGGATTGGTACGTACGTACTAGGAGTACTAGTGTTAAAAAAGAAAGGCTGGGTTTTCCTTCGCGGGATTTAATCGATAGAAATCCTTGTTTCACGTGTCAATTAATGCGTATTTTTTTCTCCAAAGACCAAAGAGCTAACCATCTCACTCCTCATCGCTTGATTAATGCAGCGCCATGCAAACCAACCTTCTCACTTCCGCATGCATGCAGGGGATACTAATGTCCTTGGTTGCTAACCCCATAAATTTTGCCTCGATTAGTGTTAGTGGCCCTTTGCAAATTGTAATTTTGATATACTAGCCTTGTGTACAAAAGAATGGAGGTAGTAACTATATTTGACTTCCTTCCCCATTGCGGTGACGTCGACGATATTGTTTTGGTGGTTTGGCGAAGTGCGTTCAACGGAGAACACCATTGAGGAAGACCACGGTAAGTCATTCGCAAGTGCCGCCTGCAAGCCGAGACAACCGCCTTATTTGCATCCAGGAAGTCCTTTACTAGTACTACTATAACTAATGTGGTGAGATGACTTCTCGAAGAAGACGATGGAGAAGTGGAGTCAGCGAAGAGTGAAATGATGGTTGCTTCACCCGTGCTTTTGTGATTTGACGCCTCACTGCTTTGTGATTTGTGATAGAAGGGACAGGGGAGTAGACTCTGTGCTCTATACTGTACTACATGCGTCCAAGCATGTGAGAAAGAGGAGAGACGTTGCACTTTTCTATTCCTTCAATCAATCAATCAGGGAGCTTCGGTTCCATCTTTTTGGCTTTGGCAACACCGTCCACAATGGTTCCCACGATGCCAAAAGCTATTTTCACATTTGGCTACATTTTGTGGATGCCCTTAACCGTACCACTTGGTTTTGCTCCTGTGTGCTATCTATACAAATCTCAATTATATTGATCTAAAAAATTATAGAATCGAGATTAGTAAAAAGGAGGTGATTTTGCCGCGCGGATGGCGGGGGAGGTTTCTTATTTGAGCAATGCTACATCCACGTAATGGTTTACGTAAAGTTACGAACTGATGTGATGTGGGACTATTTGATTGGATTAAAGGAGAGGATTAGGCCCACCCCACCTGAAAATCAGGGGGGCATATATATATTAGATGGAAAGTATATGTAGCAGCTACGTAGCCCTTTGTAAGTCTAGGATTAGGCTTCTTATTTTTGGAGGACGTTGTCCTGGCAGTTTGCTAACATGCGGTCCCACGTGTCAGTGCTTTACCAAGCCGATCCGCGTCCCACATGAGGCAGAACAACAGGAGAAGCAACACGTGATTAAGTTGAAGAAGGTGAGGGAGAAGCGGATTCAGCAACGAGTGAAATGGTGGTTGCTTCGTCCCTCCAAATTAACTGTCGGAAACGTGCAGCTTTGTGATTTGACGCCTCATTGCTCATTACTACGCCGGCGCCATGACTGGGGTGCTTCACCCCGGCTGCTCTGCACTGTATTCCGGTATGGCACGTGGAGCCGGTAGCATGATGTCCCACATGTCGGCGAAAGGGACTAGAAGATTTATGAAAGTGAGTGCTCCACTCTTACGATGGAGGAGTAGACTGTCACTTGTACTGTATAGTACTAGAGTTTTGCTGTTTCGCACGATCCATCGATACAAACCCGATTAAACAGGAAAGGGTGGGATTTTTCCCACACGGTAGATGATACTGGCCATACATTTCAAAGGCAATTTTAATGTATGCAAACTGAATAATTATAAGTAACAATATGATATCTAGTAAAAGTAAAAACATATATGATTTATTGTGTTAGAGTGTAGTAGTAGTGGTGCTGTATTGCATAGTTTTTAGATGTAACATGTGAGAACGTGTAGAGATGTAGTTTTGGAGGGCCTACAGAGAGAAAAGCGTAATACGGTCACCGAACTTCAGAATAAGCTGGTTACGGTCACTATATTCGTTTTGCGGTGATTATACGGTCACTTGCTCACAGCTCAGCATCGGATTGCACTCTGTTGACCGGCCAAATAGTCTGCGTGGCGCCATGTTGACTAGTTAAATTGACCATGTTCATTGTGGGTCCCACCTGTCAGTTCGCATAGGCAAAAGGTCAGATAAACACAAATTTACGCAGGCGCGACAAGGCTCCAACCCGTGCGCGGGAATCACCTGGTTGTGTATGTGTCTGTCAGGGCCTGATGTGTGCGCATGCACGTGTAGGTTGAGCAATTGAGCGTGAGAGTGTGTGTTGGTCGTGTGGTGTACTGGTGTGTGCATGCATGCGTGCGTGTGTGCGTGTGAGTGTTGCATGCGTGCGTGTGAGTGTTGCATGCGTGCGTGGCTGCGTGTGTACATGTGAGTGTTGCGTGCGTGCATGGGTGCATGTGTTTGTGTGAGTGTTGCATGGATGCAGTTTGTGTGCATGTGTGTGTGTGTGTGTATAATCACCACACCAGCTCCTGTGTGTTAAAACAGACGGCTCAGCATACCAATACAAGGCCACCTTGTCCGCTGTGCCTGCGGTCATAACTTCGAACCACCGTCCAAATATTTTTTTGTCGTTTGTTTTCATTCTTACTAGCAAGATGCCCGTGCGTTGCATGTAACATCCAGATGCATTTGTATGACTTGCTATCTTGTGAGAGAAAAGGATGAACGAGGGAAGGCCTTATTTGCAAATGTGGAGAGGTGTGTCGGTACCTTTTTGCAAAATTGCCATAGTTTCTTTCCTATCCATCAGATATAAATCGGACGGCCTATATTGCAGGATGGCAGGCACACCATCATCACCAACTCTGTTTTTTATAAGAGTGTATTTTATGTATTTTATAAGTGTAGATGTAGAGTAGATACAAGTCGACAGGTGGGCACGATGGTAGTGAGATAATGTGATGCAACACTAGAGGTGCCACGTGGAGCGTTTAACTGGTCAACTAGTCATGTCATGAGCAAATACAGAGTTGTACGGTGAGCCCATGACTGCATAATAACCACTAAACATAAATGGTGACCATAATGAGTGGATTCTGAAGTCCAATGTACGTATCATGCTTTCGCTTCAAATACAATGATCGTCATTGCATATATCGCGAGAGAAAGATGAAACATGCATGAATTTTCTGGGGGCTTACTTTTAGAGGACCTGGAGATAGTTTTGTGTGCATACGTGAAAGGGGCGTACAGGGGGGTATGCGATGGAGAGAGAGATGCTCTTCGTTTCTCTTTATTATGACTAACTTTGTATATAGTATAAAAATATACAAATTCACAGTGTGGAATAAATATCATTGTGGGCACCATGCAATGCAAATTAGCGTTCGTACTCCTCCATATAACTTTGTAATGTTGTATATATGTAGAAACTCTAAAATAATTTTTTGGCCACACTTTATTCAAAAGGAATGTTGTATGCGAAATAAACGTGAAGAGAGGGCTTTTTAGACCAATGGGGTACGTGATGTAACATGTGTGAATGTGTAGTTGACGCATTTGGCGGGACCTAGAGAGGTATGTGTGTATTACGTATTCGAGAGAGGCATGGATAGAGGGGCCGACGGGGGCGTGGGAGAGATAGCACGAGAAATGAGAGTGGTCTAGAAAGAGAGAGACGTTTATGACGTCACGACAAGAGATTCCATTCCCTTGAGTGTGTATATGCAAGGGGGGAGGGAATAGAGGCACCAAGAGAAATTTTCTGTGTGTGTGGTGTTTGTGTTGGTATGTGTGGGTGTGAGAAGATAATGAGATGTGGGGCAGAGGGTGTGTCACCGCGTGAGGTCCGGTGGGTCGAGGTGAGGCCCTTCGTTCTGTTCCGGCATGCGCCACATTGGTCGGCCTGTGATGCATTTAGGAAGACCCATGGATGACTAATCGTATAAGACAAAGATAGCAGAATTGTGAAGGACTCTCTGTCCACTGACAAAGCCGGCTAGGATTTGTAACCCTAGGTTCTCGGACTAAGGTAACCCCTTTATCTCTGATATTACTATTCATCCAACCTAACTTTAAGGGGCATCATACAGAATGCTCTGCTAGAATCATACTCGTCGATTAGGAAGAGAGGTGTGAGACAATGCATGAGAGACAGGCGTAAAGATAATGTGCGTACATGAGACACGTAGGTAGGTCCATGTATATAGAAAGGGTCGATGAGGATTGTGCGTGTGTATGTTTGTGAGAGGAAGAGTGCTTGTGATAAAGATTAGTGAAAACAGTTGTAAATGGTTACGAGAGGGAGGGAGGGTTATATCTAGAGCATGTGTGTGAGAAAGACACCTCAGGAGAGAGTGTGTGAGAGACCACCGATGGAGAGTGAAACTACACGTAAAAGACTGCTCTACACATTGATTAAAGATATAAATTGTATCCAAATATTAGGATGGGATCATGATATTTGCAATTCGCGTAAGGAGTGGTCATTGATCCATCAGACATCTAGATTCTATCGAATTGGAGCATGACTATGTTATTATTCGACACAATTGATCCACATAGTTAGTATTTTGAACTCCAGACAATGCATCGTTTTAGCAATCGAATATAAACGTGAGTATAGTTCATGTTGTGTGTGTAAAGCACATTATACATACGAAAGTTACACAATGGACATTATAAATAGCTACTACCTATGAACTAGCATACATTTGAATTCAACTTAAGGTGGTTTAAAAAATCTAATTCAACATGAAGTCCATTCAATTATTTGAATTTGATATCATGGCATTTGTAAACCATACCTAAATTATGGGGGCACGAATCTTTGCTCTGATTTTGTACATAATAGCATATGTAGTCGTGTACAAAATAGATTTAAATTTAGCTCCTCCATTCCAAAATAATTGTAGTTATCGGATTTTCAAGTGTCAAAATTTCAAAAAGAAGCGGATAATTTAATGAGGTTTTCAAACATACAAGGTCAAATATAACATTGTATATTTAGGTCAATCCTCATAGTTCAAGAGTACTTTAAACGTTGTTGACACCTGATTTTGGCAAGATACAGATTGCAATGAAGATGGTCTCGAGTGAACGGGTTTTCAGCATGAAAAGATTCACGTCGCCGAGTGGAACCACTTTGATGTTTCGGTTATATTCATTCGACTTTATCTTACGGACCGAAACTATACTCCGAGTGGCATAATTCAATGTTCTGAGTGGTTTCTGGCCAATCACGTCTTCAAGATGACCTCGGATGAAGGAGCACTCTTAAGGAATTGTCTTCACCTCATCGAGGCAATCGATTATGATATATAAATCATCTCAATCCGAGTTCAGATGCAAAAGTTAGAGGCAATACACTGCAGACCGAACCTCAACGGAAATATGGCGAGAGGTGCCAGACACTTGTCTGATAGGTTGCGCGAGTAATTCGGCCATCAAGACGGCCTTGAATCGAAAAACCTTCAACACGAAAAAGTTTTTTCTCGTCGAGCCAATCGTTTTTCATATAAAATTTGTCTCGATCCGAGGTCGTATGCAACCTGGAGAGGCAAATCAAGATCAGGCTGTGTTTTCAGTCGGGAAATCCGAGTGAAAAGTTTACCATCCGAGTGAAAACCTACCGATTGAGTAAAAGGTCGAGTGAAAAACTTATCGATCGAGTAAAAGATTGGCTTCCGAGTGAAAATATAGTAATCCGAGTGAAATTATCATCCGAGTGAAGTTATTCCGAGTGAAAAGATTACCATCGGGATGAAAACTTGACGTTCGAGTAAGATATTGCCTTCCGAGCGAAATATAGTCATCCGAGTGAAAGATTGTCTTCCGAGTGAAATTATAGTCATCCGAGTGAAAGATTGTCTTCTGAGTGAAAGACTCTAACATCCGAGTGAAAAGGTCCAGTCGGACGAAAAACTCTAATATCCGAGTGGATGAGCTCTGATCCGAGTGAAACTGAAGATGTGCCCGAAAGGTAATCCAGATGACCTCGGATGGAAAAGTGATCAACATGGAAGTTGTGTGCATCGTCAAAACGGTGAACTTTGGTTTTGGAGTCATTATCATATGAGATAGTATACGGCCTGTAAGTTCACTACGAGACTCGGACAATCCAGTCCGTGACATGACCGAGTCCGACTGGATATTAAAGATGGCTTCGTAGAATATTCAAGATGGTCTTATTTGCAAAAGTGTTCAACATAAGGATTGTTCGTCTCGTCTAGGCGCACAAGTTTCATATTTGGTCTGTCTTGATCGGAGGTCATATGCAAGCTCGGCGGCCCGCGCAAGGAGGAAGATAGAAGTTGGGCCAGATTCAGACTGAATCCGAGTTGGAATAGAACTAGGACTCTAGGACGTGAATTGATGTAATTTTTTGTAAGGAAAGCCTAGATGAATTATTTGCTTGTACAGGAAGTCCAGCCGCCTCTTATATATGTTGGGGGTGATGGCCGATTGAACAACACACAATAGAACAAATCAATATACTACTTTTTCATCTACATTTTATCTCTCCACCGTTTTTCTATCTCGTTCTTCGCTGTTCTTCGTGTTTGAGAGCTGTGAATCCCGAGGATCTAGGGGCGAGCGAATCGACCTAGGGCAGCCCATAGCCGCCGCACTCCCTGACGGGGTCCCTCCCGGGGGTGTGGGGTTTTCGGGTCTGCAAAAGCGCCTGTCGACTGTCTTGCTTATCGCGCTATCGGTCGGGTCTCCTTCGACGTGAGCTGCGGTGCATCACCCCCGGTGTCGAGGGTACACGTGACGTGTTCGTGTGTCAACACACTTTTTGGCGACTCCGCTGGGGATTGAAGATCAATCGTCATCATCCACCATGTCCGATCTTCCCAAGCCATCTGAGGTAGACGCCGATAACATCATTAAGCCTAGTCTTGATGAGATATCGGCCGATCATCGCCAAGTCTATGAGGAGTACAAGAAGGTGCGCGAGGAGAAGGACTTGCAGGAGTTCCTTGCAAAATTCAAGAAAGATCGCCAAGGCAACATCACTCCGATTGAAGAAATCAAGTTCCCTCCTCTTCAAGCCGAGCAGGTTAAACCCTCTGTGAGTACTACTTTTTCTCCTGAGCAGTGGGCTGAGATTGAGAGTCGTATTGCTGATGGTAACAATCTAGTCTATCAAACTTTCATAGAAAATACTAATGCTCAGAAGAATATATCTCACTCGGCTAGTGGTAATGACGGTGTAGCTGCTAGTGTGCAAAACCCTAATCTGGCTTTACCTATTTCATCGGCGCCTCCCATGCCGATGGCTTATTATCCTACCCAAACAAATCAGATTGTGGTTGCACCCATTAATCCTATTATGAGCATGACAGGTTCGGTGGCAATGCCGAACCAAACCCTACTTACAGCTACATCCACTTGACTACTACTACCAAATTATGGGTCGACGTACATACCACAATTCCTACCTACAGCTAGTAACCCTAATCCTTCTATTCCACTGCCACAAGCTGCATCGTCCACTATGTATGATGGTCTAGCTAATCTTAGAGAGGAGATGGCTAAGATGCTTCGAGAAAATTTTGGAGTTGAGTTACCTCGGAATCGGATTTACCAAAAGCCGTACCCCGAGTACTTTGATGCCATCCAGTGCCCTCCGGGATATAAGATTCCATATTTTGTTAAGTTCAATGGAGAGGGCACAAAAACCACATGGGAGCATGTTAGTCAATATTTAGCACAATTGGGTGAGGCAGGCTCATTGAATGAATTGAAAGTGCGTTTATTTCCTTTATCATTAACTGGTACCGCATTTCCATGGTTTTCTTCTTTACCACATGGTTCCATTCGGGTTTGGTCGCAGCTAGAGAAGAAGTTTCATGATCACTTTTAGAGCGGCGACAATGAACTCAAGTTGTCACATCTCACATCGGTTAAACAGAAGCATGATGAATCGGTCTCCGATTACGTCAAGAGATTCAGAGAAACAAAAAACTGGTGTTTTAGTTTGGTGATAACCGAGAGGGACTTGGCAGACCTAGTGCTGAGTGGTTTGAGAACTCCCATTAGAGAAAAGCTAGAAGGCTATGAGTTTTTAAATATCAACCAAGTCTTACAAAGGGCTTTGGCTCAGGAAAGCCGAAGCAAAGACCTCAAAGAAGTACATAGATACAAAGCCGATCGTCCGAAGATGAATATGGTGGAATATGACAGTGATCATTCGGACGATGAGGGTGATGTTTTTGCTACTGAATTTGTTTGGCCATCTAAGGCCAAACCATTTACTTGCAATGATCTGAAACGGATTCATAAGAATCGTGATGAAGAGATGAAGTTCACTTTTAACATTGCTAAGTGTGATAGAATATTTGATGCTTTGCTGCAGGCTAATATTATTAGAATATCTCATACTTTACCGCCGTTTGAAGAGCTAAAACGGCGTGCTTATTGCAAGTATCATAATTCTTTTTCTCATGCTACTAACGATTGCAATGTTTTTCGACGACAGATACAATCGGCCATTAATGACGGACGATTGAACTTTTCCGAGATGCAAGTTGATAAACAGCCTTTGCCAATGAATACCATGGATTTGGAGGGGAAGAAGCTACTCATTCGGGCGGAGGTAGCCGAATCTGCTAATAAAGCTAATGTCATTGTTGGTGAGCCCAGGAAAGACAAGGAGGACAACAAGGTCTTGGGGAGACAGGTTGTGCTTGGTAAGCAACCCGATGGCAAGGAAGTGATCAAAATCACCATCAAGAATCCTACACTCGTGGGGCAACTGCAAGTGCAAGAAAATGCTCGTGTGAGATTTGTCAAGCCCAAGAGTCTAGAAATTGGCAAGTGGAAAAGGAATGAAGTTAAAGTACAGCGCAAGTGGATCAAGCCAACTTTTGATATGTTGTTGTCCAAGTACACCAACCAGTCTGCCGGTTCTAGCTTTAATCGGCCGACTCATCTGAAGCGACCAAGGTCACCATCAGTTGATATGTTCAGTCAGTATATGAAACCGCGTGGACCAAGGGTGTCGTTTCCAGAAGAGCATACGCAATCTGTTTGGGATCGACTTGGCTATTCATATAGAGGCCAACTGAACATTGGTGGCTATCAGTCGGCTGGTCAAAACATGCGATCGGGTGGAAATTATCCGAGTGTAAGAATGCACCCAGGTGGAAGTTATCCGAGTGAAAAAATGTGGTCAAGTAGATTCCATCCGACTGAATTCCATTCGAGTGGATTCCATCCGAGTGACATCCATTCGAGTGGATTCCATCAGAGTAAAAAGGTGCGCCCGAGTGGAAATTTCATGCATCTGGAAAGTCGAAAAGAAAGGCGTGTTAAATCACCAAGTGTTGCAGCAGTTGAGTCGAGAAAAGGCAAGGAGAAAATGGATGCCGACTCACTTATCTTGGGCACCGAAACAATCGCCATACAGCAGTCGATTGTGCATAGCAATCCGACTGAGCTGATACTTTCTATCACACCAAAGCACTCGACTAATGACCATGAAGCAAGCACCAGCCGAGTAAAAACGAGAGATCCTAAATACACTCAGCCAAAGTGGTGTCCTCCAGGGCTAACAAAGACACAAAAGAGGAAACTACAGAGGTTAAGGAGTCAAGAGATGGCAGAACAAGAGGTCGAGAAGCAAAGGGATAAGTTGTTCAATGACACTCGGCCTATGGTACCTACAAAACAAGTGTAGAGGCCCAAACAAATACAAGATGTTGTGGCTTCTACACCTATCACAGCAGCACCTACACTACCAAAAGAGGACGACGCAATCATTGCATCGTCTACGTTACCTATTGCTTCCTCTTCACTCGGACAAATTTCTGAATCCGTGGATGCACTTGAGGAGGAGGCTGATATGTTGGACTATGAGTCTACACCGATTCATGAAGGTATGGATATCAATATGGTGTATTACTTACCTGCTGAGTTTCGTGCTGTAGATGAGGAAGGGGAGGTGGCTCAGCTGGATTTTGGCCCTAAAAACACGATATTCGAGAAGCTAAAAGAACCAGTAACGCATCTGAAACCATTATATCTCAGAGGTCATATCAATGGGTTGCCGCTCACTCGGATGCTTGTTGATGGTGGTACTGTGGTAAATCTTATGCCCTATTCGGTCTTCAAGAAATTGGGTTTGCCTGGTGAAGAATTGATCAAGACCAATATGGTGCTCAACGGGTTTGAAGGCAAAGAGAAAACTGAAGCCAAAGGTGTAATGTATGTGGAGCTTACAGTCGGAAGCAAAACTTTGGCTACTGCATTCTTTGTCGCTGAGGTGCAAGGTAACTACAACATTATACTAGGCCGTGACTGGGTTCATGCAAACCAGTGCGTGCCATCCACTATGCACCAGTTTTTGATTCAGTGGGTTGATCATGAAGTGGAAGTCATTCATGCGGATAACTCGGCTTGTGTTGCTTTGGCCGATGCATCGGTGGATTGGCAACATCCCAATGCTACTTGCTTGACGGGACGTGACTTATCAGAATTTGATTTTCTCAGCGCGACCAAGAATGGTTTTGTGCCTGATTCTTTAAAGCCGACTGAATGCAATCGGCTCCAAGGTATGATATGTTTAAATGGATCCTAATTCCGAGTGGTTACAAAAACATCTTGTAAAGTATCGGTCCAGTGAGAACGATATGTATGAGTCTATAGAGGAGTTGGATGACATGGATAAACTTGGACAAGGTTTTACATCAGCCGATCCGTTAGAAGAGGTAGATATTGGAGATGGTTCAGTCACTCGACCGACATTTATAAACAAAAATTTGAAAGCCGATTGTAAGGCTAAGTTAATCGAGCTATTGAAAGAATATGTTTTTTGCTTTGCATGGGAATATCATGAGATGCCAGGGTTAAGCCGAGAGCTAGTGGAACATCGGTTGCCTATAAAGGCCGGTTTTAGACCTTATAAACAGTCGGCCAGAAAATTTAATCCGAAAACATATGACCGGATCAAGGAAGAGATCGTTCGACTGCTTGAAGCTAATTTCATTCGACCTTGCAGGTATGCCGAGTGGATTTCTAACATTGTCCCAGTAGAGAAGAAAGGATCTGGCAAGTTGAGGGTGTGCATTGATTTCAGAGATTTGAATAGGGCTACACCCAAAGATGAGTGTCCTATTCCAATAGCCGATATGCTTATTAATGATGCTTCTGGACATAAGGTTATTAGCTTTCTAGATGGTAATGCCGGATACAATCAATTTTTTACGGCCGAAGAGGACATGTACAAAACGGCTTTCCGATGTCCTGGTTTCCTTGGTTTATTCGAGTGGACAGTGATGACATTTGGATTAAAAAATGCTGGAGCCACGTATCAAAGGGCTATGAATTTAATTTTTCATGATTTACTCGGTGTCATACTTGAAGTTTATATTGATGATAATGTTGTCAAATCGGATGCTTTTGAATCTCACTTGGCCGATTTGCGTTTAGCTTTCGAAAGAATGAAAAAGTATGGACTGAAGATGAATCCTTTAAAGTGTGCATTCGGTGTATCAGCTGGCAAGTTTTTGGGTTTTATTATTCATGAAGATGGCATAGAGATTGATCCCAAAAATATAGTGGCCATACATAAAGTCGAGGCTCCAACATGCAAGAGAGATATGCAAAAGTTTCTTAGTAAGGTCAATTATTTGAGAAGGTTCATAGCTAATCTATCAGGGAAAATTGATGCATTTACTCCTATCCTTCGATTAAAGAATGATGCTAATTTCACTTGGGGGGTAAAACAGTAAGAAGCATTTGATATGATCAAGAATTATTTGTGCACTCCTCCGGTGATGAAAGCACCCAAGCATAGGGAACCCTTCAGACTTTACATTGCAGCAGAGGAAGGAGTTATTGGTGTTATTCTAACTCAAGAGACCGAAGGAAAAGAGCATGCCATCACTTATTTGAGCCGCCGCCTATTGGACACAGAGACAAGGTATACATTTATTGAAAAATTATGTCTATGTTTATATTATGCTTGCACAAAATTGAGACATTATTTAGTACCGAGTGCTTGCATAGTAGCTTGTCAGACCGATGTCATTAAATACATGTTGCATAGACCAATTCTTAGTGGTAGAATTGGCAAGTGGGCTTATGCTTTGATTGAATATCATTTGGCCTATGAATCTCTAAAATCCATGAAAGGCCAAATCGTTGCTAATTTTATTGTTGAACATCGGATTGATGACAAGCATGATGTTGATATAAACCTTGTCTCAATAGTACCATGGAGATTATATTTTGATGGTTTAGTTTGTACCAATGGCCAAGGTGTTGGTATTGTTTACATATCTCCTCATGGTGCTGTTTTTGAAGCCTCATGCCGCTTAGAATATTTTTGTA
Source organism: Triticum aestivum (assembly GCF_018294505.1). Taxonomy (NCBI): domain Eukaryota; kingdom Viridiplantae; phylum Streptophyta; class Magnoliopsida; order Poales; family Poaceae; genus Triticum; species Triticum aestivum. Next base: position 753,321,781 of record NC_057800.1, read on the forward strand.
CAAACAATCAAGCCGAATATGAAGCATTATTATTCGGCCTAGAGATGTTACTTGCTATAGGTGTTACACATATTGAGGCTTATGGTGCGTCTGGCCTGTTTATCCAAAGTCTTTCAGCATATTTTTGTACAAACAATCAACCCATTCGTTACTAGTGGTGCAGAAAATATCCAAAGTCTTTCAGTGTTTAGACGAATCACTTAATTTTTATCTTGATAAATGTCTAGATATAATTTCTACTTTGGATTGCTTTAGCATTGCTCATATATCTAGACATGACAATTGGAAAGCAAATAAATTGGCACAACAAGCATCCGGATATCATGTTGATCATGGCATGTTTCATATCTCTCAAAGACCGATGTCTTGTCTTGCCAATATGGGAGAGGCCGAACCTGAACCCACTGATTCGGCCATTAACAAAAAGTCTAGTGCAGGTGATAATCCTGACTGGAGGAAGCCCATTGTTGATTACTTGTGCAATCCGAGTGAAAGGGTGGACAGGGCTATTCGGCGTATTGCTTTCAAGTATACAATGAGAGATGATGGTCTTTATCGCCGAACAGTCGATGATGTTCTTCTAAAGTGTTTGGATGAGGACCAGGCAAGAGTTGCTATGGGAGAGGTACATGAAGGCATTTGTGGCACTCACCAGTCGGCTCCCAAGATGAAATGGTTATTGCGACGTGCTGGGTTTTATTGGCCGACTATGATTAAAGATTGCTTCAGATATTATAAAGGGTGCGAAGCTTGTCAAAAATTTGGTGATATTCAATTGGCTCCTGCTGCTATGTTGCATCCTATTATCAAGTTGTGGCCTTTCAGAGGATGGGGTTTAGACTTTATTGGGCAAATTCATCCATCTTCCTCAAAGGGGCATCGGTTCATATTGGTGGCAACTGATTATTTCACTAAATGGTCTGAAGCAGTACCTCTCAAGAACATGACACATACAGAGGTAATTCAATTCATAACCGAGAACATTATTCATAGATTCGGTATTCCTGAAACATTAACAATAGATCAAGGTTCATCTTTCATGTCACACCAAGTCAGAGAGTTAGCCGGATCTTATAACATAAAGTTGCTCAATTCCTCTCCATATTATGCCCAAGCTAATGGACAAGCTGAGTCTAGCAATAAAATTTTAATCAAGCTCATCAACAAAAAGATTGAAGATAATCCAAGGATATGGCATGAGTTGTTGTCTGAAGCTTTGTGGGCACATAGAATTTCAAGGCATGGTGCTACGAAGGTGACCCCATATGAGCTAGTATACGGTCAAGAGGCCGTTTTACCAGTGGAAGTAAATTTGAATGCTTTGAGAATAGCCAAACAAAATGATTTATCGGCAGTAGACTTTTATAGCTTGATGATGGACCATATTGATGAGGTTGCCGATAAACGTTTGGTTGCTTTGAAGTCCATAGAGAGAGACAAGTTGAGGGTTGCAAGAGCTTAAAATAAGAAAGTTAAGTTCAAGAATTTTCAAGTTGGTGATCTCGTCTCGAAAGTGATTCTGCCGATTGGTTCAAGAGATAGAAAATTCGGGAAGTGGTCTCCAAGTTGGGAAGGTCCTTTTAGAATTACAAGAGTTGTTCCCGGAAATTCATATTTGGTGGAACCAATACAAGGGGCATTGTTACCTCGAGCTCTCAATGGCAAATATTTGAAGAAGTACCACCCGAGTGTGTAGCAGGAAGCCTAAGTAGGCAATGGCTGATATACGATTATCGCCCTTAACACAAACATGGCCGATACATAATTATCGCCCTGAGAAAAATAAATGGCCGATGGAGTGTTGATATCGTCCTTAGAACAAACACTATACATATTATTTTTTTGGCATGCAAGCTTTGCCGAAAAACAGGGGGCATGTGTTGACACCTGATTTTGGCAAGATACAGATTGCAATGAAGATGGTCTCGAGTGAACGGGTTTTCAGCATGAAAAGATTCACTTCGCCGAGTGGAACCACTTTGATGTTTCGGTTATATTCATTCGACTTTATCTTACGGACCGAAACTATACTCCGAGTGGCATAATTCAATGTTCCGAGTGGTTTCTGGCCAATCACGTCTTCAAGATGACCTCGGATGAAGGATCACTCTTAAGGAGTTGTCTTCGTCTCGTCGAGGCAATCGATTTTGATATATAAATCATCTCAATCCGAGTTCATATGCAAAAGTTAGAGGCAATACACTACAGACCGAACCTCAACGGAAATATGGCGCGTGGTGCCAGACACTTGTCTGATAGGTTGCGCGAGTAATTCGGCCATCAAGACGGCCTTGAATCGAAAAACCTTCAACACGAAAAAGTTTTGTCTCGTCGAGCCGATTGTTTTTCAGATAAAATTTGTCTCAATCCGAGGTCGTATGCAACCTGGAGAGGCAAATCAAGATCAGGTTGTGTTTTCAGTCGGGAAATCCGAGTGAAAAGTTTACCATCCGAGTGAAAACCTACCGATCGAGTAAAAGGTCGAGTGAAAAACTTATCGATCGAGTAAAAGATTGGCTTCCGAGTGAAAATATAGTAATCCGAGTGAAATTATCATCCGAGTGAAGTTATTCCGAGTGAAAAGATTACCATCGGGATGAAAACTTGACGTTCGAGTAAGATATTGCCTTCCGAGCGAAATATAGTCCTCCGAGTGAAAGATTATCTTCCGAGTGAAATTATAGTCATCCGAGTGAAAGATTGTCTTCCGAGTGAAAGACTCTAACATCCGATTGAAAAGGTCCAGTCGGACGAAAAACTCTAATATCCAAGTGGATGAGCTCGGATCCGAGTGAAACTGAAGATGTGCCCGAAAGGTAATCCAGATGACCTCGGATGGAAAAGTGATCAACACGAAAGTTGTGTGCATCGTCAAAACGGTGAACTTTGGTTTTGGAGTCATTATCATATGAGATAGTATACGGCCTGTAAGTTCACTACGAGACTCGGACAATCCAGTCCGTTACATGACCGAGTCCGACTGGATATTAAAGATGGCTTCGTAGAATATTCAAGATGGTCTTATTTGGAAAAGTGTTCAACATAAGGATTGTTCGTCTCGTCGAGGCGCACAAGTTTCATATTTGGGCCGTCTTGATCGGAGGTCATATGCGAGCTCGGCGGCCCGCGCAAGGAGGAAGATAGAAGTTGGGCCAGATTCAGACTGAATCCAAGTTGGAATAGAACTAGGACTCTAGGACGTGAATTGATGTAATTTTTTGTAAGGAAAGCCTAGATGAATCCTTTGCTTGTACGGGAAGTCCAGCCGCCTCTTATATATGTTGGGGGTGATGGCCGATTGAACAACACACAATAGAACAAATCAATATACTACTTTTTCACCTACGTTTTATCTCTCCATCGTTTTTCTATCTCGTTCTTCGCTGTTCTTCGTGTTTGAGAGCTGTGAATCCCGAGGCTCGAGGGGCGAGCGAATCGACCTAGGGAAGCCCATAGCCGCCGCACTCCCTGACGGGGTCCCTCCCGGGGGTGTGGGGTTTTCGGGTCTGCAAAAGCGCCTGTTGACTGTCTTGCGTATCGCGCTGTCGGTCGGGTCTCCTTCGACGTGAGCTGCGGTGCATCACCCCCGGCGTCGAGGGTACACGTGACGTGTTCGTGTGTCAACAAACGTGAATGCTTGTGTTTCAAAATTTCGAACGAAGCGCCAAAAGAGCCTCTACTCGCCCGAAACCGCGTGAGATCAATGCTTGGTAGTACAAGGAAATTACTTTTTTAATAACTCCGACCCGTGAAACCTACCGGCCCGACGTCTAAAGGTCTAAATCGGGGTAGGTTTGTAGCTTCATCTATCCGCCACGCAACCGCATCCAAAAAACATTCATACACAATGGCCGCCTAAGCACACATGCGTGCGGCCGAAATCGCTCCCGCCCACTATTTGGCATACCTGGGATTACCATCCTACCCCCAACCTGCAGTAGGTCCAAAATTTAAGAGGGGAGCAAAGTTTGTACTTTCCCCAAATTTCAAACAAGCGCGTCCCATTTCTGTTCAAAAAAGCCAAGAACAAGCGCGTCCCAGACCGAAACATGGTCCCCCCCCACCCGTCTGATTCCCCATTCGTACTCCGTGGGCGCCAAAACTACCTCTCCACCAGCCGCGAAACCCCGGCGTCCTCCGTCCGCCACCCCATCCCACCCATCAACCACCGCCCTCCTCCATCACGCCAGGAGCCGATACCCCCGACGTCGTCGTCCACCACAACCTCAACCGCAACGCCCTCCACGGCTAGTAGTTGAAGCCGAGGCCGAGCCATCCGTACCCGAGCCAGTTCAAGCAAGCCGTCATGCGCCTCACCGCTACCGCTCCAACTTCGCCACCCTCCACCGCATCGGAGTTGTTCCTGCTATGCCGTCCTTCGCCGCCTCGGATCTGCTTCCCCTCCGCCGACATACGGCCACGACAACACAGTCAACAATTTGGCCATGGGTTCGTCCAAGCCTGCACCCTCCAGAACATCGGTTTCCCCGGTAAAAAGAAGAAGATCAGCGCGACTTGTGGAGTTGATCACACCGGCAACCGAAAAAGGTACTCCTCTTCCCTTATTTGTGCAAATCTTACGTCTCTGCTTGCACGGTATTTATCCCACAGAAGACACTAGCTGACCGCTTCTTCTTGATACTAGATGTTCCTAGTAACTCGCGATGCACAAGGTTTCTCCTCACATACTATTTCACCTTAGCTAGAGGTCCGTCGCCCCCCTGAATTTCAATTTCTGGCCACTTGATTCCCAATTAACGGAAGCATTCCACGGTGTAACAGGCGCTAGTACGCCTATTACGCCGGGGAAGCAGCGCCTTGGTGTTTATCTTAGGGGCGTGTGTGGCCAAGAGCTATTGGCGCCCCATTTGGAGGTCGGTCGGGATTAAAGGGATGGCCTAGGGGCGCTGCCAAGCACGGCGGTGGTGTGAGGTCGATGGGAGGGCGGGGCAGCGGAGGCAGGGGTCTGGGCCGGTGGTCGCTGGCGGTTCAAGAAAGATTGTCAATAGTGACTGGCGGGAGGTAGACGAAGGCCATCTGCCCGTTCCTTATAGATCGGACGGTTCATTAAAAAAATCGACTGACCTATTTATTTTCAGTCGACTGTTATCTTAGATATGATCACATGTGGTGGTGCGTTGGAGGAGTACCTGCATTTCATGTGCTCATATATTACAAAATCATACAGAGTAGAATCTAATTTTGTTTGCCATGCAATGTTGTAGAGCTATCATATGTCTCCTATCATTTATTTTTCAGCCACCTGCTATCTGCTACTTTTACAGTGCACTAGTTCTGCACACACTTCACCCTTACTCTCACTGCTGTGTTTTTATGCAAGGGTATTTCAGACTTTGCTGCCATGAGAGAAGCCAAAAAGAAAAGAGAGAAGTCACTCCAGTTTGGTGTGCGGCTAGGCAAGACACGTTTCAACGCTTTAAAGGGTGTAGTGTCAGCAGATGGAGTTGATGACCTCGCTCGCAATGAACCACCATCACAGGTGCTTGCTTTAACTTCGCGGTGTCATATGTGGTTGCATGTTCCATATGGTATCTAGCTTGTATTTGAAAGGCCGATGTCGGTAAGATAAGGAAAGATATTTTTTACATGAACAACATCCCGTGAGCACTAGAAGACAAATAGCTAGTCAGGGCACTGGCCGAGCCAGTGACAAGCCCAGCAAAGATAGGCATCACCTAGAAGCCAACTAAAAAGATGCGATGGTGGCGAAGCAGCCTGCCTCCCACCAGGCTCTCAGGTCCTAGATGATCATGCTCACCACTCTAGCCGGATGTCTAGCTTGTATTGCTTCCAATTTGGTTAAATTGCATCTGCTTAGCTTACACATTATACCTTTGAATATGACATGCCTTTCTGTTTTTGGTACATACTAGTACATCTGTGTATTAACCATGTTCTTACATCAAACTAATGTTCTTGTGTATCCCTCATCAATCACTTATGACGAGGCAGGCAGGCAAGGGGACTACTCCTCATTTAAAGAATGCAGCGTCAGCCTCCCGACATGATCCTCAAGAAACAGAAATGCTAGATGAAGATAGTGAACGTAGCTCTATAGTTGATTACAGCATTTCCCCTACACTAGCATCGCAGGTGCTTGCTCTAACTTGGCAGCGTGATATGTGGTTGCATGTTGCATATGGTGTCTAGATTGTAGTTCTTCCAATCTGGTTAAACTACATGTGCTAGTCTTCTTAGCTTATACATTATACATGTTAATGTGACATGCCTTCCTGTATTTAGTACATAGTACATCTGTCTATTAAGCATGTCCTTACATAAAACTATTGTTTTTTTTGTATCCCGCATCAATCAACATGACGAGACACCTTTAGTATATGCAGTGCGATATTAGTTGCATCTTTCATATGATTTATAGCATGCGCTGCTTCTAATTTGTTGAAATTCCATTTATGATGGGACGCTTTTAACTTGGCAGAGTCATATGGTTGCATCTTTCATGTGGTGTCTAGCTTGCATTGCTTCTTATTTGCTGGAATGGTTTCTGCTTAGTTTACACAAACAGTTGTGAACATGCCATGCCGTCCTATTTTTCGTACATATTCCATCCTGGTATCATGTGTTTGCCTTACATCAAAGTAGTGATTGTCAGTATCATGCATGAATGAGTTCTGAAGAGAGAATTTTATTGCTTTTTCTTGTCGGTTTTATTTGACAATTCAAAATCAATAAAGCGGAAGGAAGTTAGCAAGGCAGCGGATAAAGGTGCTCCTTCCAAACGGAGGGCCTCTACAGTTTCTAATCCACACCCCCAAGATGATTTCCAAGACAACACATGCATAGACACTCAACAAAGCTGTGTTTATGATGAGCACGTCTCCCCTAGTGCAGCATCACCGGTGCTCCCTCTAACTTGGCACTGTTATATGTGGTTGCATGTTATGTGTGATGTCTATCTTGTATTTCTTCTAATTTTGTTGAATTCCATCTGCTTACCTTACACATTATACTTGAATAAGACACGTGTTCCTGTTTCTAGAACATACAATATTTGTCTATCACACCATGTTCTTACATCAAATTACTACTGTTGTGTAACCTGCAACAATCACTTATCATAAGACATGTTTGACTTTGGAGTGTGATATAGGTTACATCTCACATTCTTTTCTAGCTTGTATTACTAATTTGTTGAAATAGCACTTATGACGAGACAGTTTTAACTTGGTAGAGTGATATTCGTTGCATCTTTCATATGGTGTCTAGCTTTCATTGCTTCTAATTTGTTGAAATGCCTTCTCCTTAGTTTACACATCATAAGCTATGAATATGCAATGCTGTGAATATGAAATGGCACTAATGACGAGAGACCTCTAACATGGTAGTGTGATGTTGTTTGCATCTTGCATATGATTTATTTCTTGTACTGCTTCACATTTGTTTAAACGCCATTTATGATGAGACACTGTTAACTTGGCAGAGCGATATTTGTAGCATCTTTCATATGGTGTCTACCTTCCATTGCATTGCTTCTAATTTGGTGAAATGTATTCTTCTTAGTTTACACATCATAGTTCTGGTTATCTCTTCCGTCCTGTTTTTCATACATATTACATCATCCTATCATGTGGTTGTCTAACATCAAAGTTTGGTTCGTCTGCATCACGCATCAATTTGTTCTGAAGAACTAAATTGTTATTCGTTTTTCTTGTCGGCTTGACTTAACATGGAACAGAGAAAGAGGAAGAAACACAGAATGGCAGGGAATGAGAAGCGGATGAATCCTGCAGATTCTGCTGGTACTGATGGTGCAATAGAAGGTCAAAGTACAGCAGAAAATTCTACAAACACGGCATCCCATGCTACACGAGTTGCAAAAAAAGACAAACAGAAACAAATAGCTGCCACCAAACAAGCAGAGACAGCCCTAGTTCTTGCAACACCTACCACAGTACTACGAGCTGCACGACGTACTCGTGCGTCAACTGAGCTAGCAGTACGTTCCCAAGCTCCCTTGCCACCTGACACTACTTCCCAAGCACTCTTGACACAAGACGAGTTCGCAATATCAGATGAACCTTGTGAGCTTCAATAGCAAGAAGGTAGTTGCTGGAGTCAAGTTACAGTTGCATGCTTCTTTATATGTAGTCTCATAGTTTGATGTACACTAACACTTCCTATGTTTGTTGTTGGGCTAGCACCTAGGCGCAAGAGGAAACAAACATCAGGGATAATGCTGGATAGGTTAACTAAATCTAGAGGAGGAAGAATGGAGATCCGTTTTGAGGCAGGTTTAAAAAGGCCACGTGATGCTACAGAGTCAGCCAAGTTAGTATCAGAGGCAGCGGTTGTTGTTAGGTGTCATGTACGTATCCTCCCAACATGGATTCAGTACAGGAATGACAAAGACGAAACCCAGTTCAACATCTTCCTCGACCATTTATCTGTAAGTATGGTTATGTATGGAAACTAGTAATATTGTCTTGCTCTATCCAATACTTTCTAGGTTGCTGATAATGAGACTCCCATAATTTTCAACAGATGAGGTTCAAGTTGGATAGCCAAGATGATGCAACCAGACAAGCTTGCACCCATGTTTTTAAGTCTGCTCTACGACAGTATCGGTGTAACTTGAGGAAAACTCACTTTGAAGGCAAGGCTAACAGTGAACTTGCCCAAACATCTCCAGTGGAAAATATATCTGATGAAGACTGGAGAGGCCTCGTTAAACACTGGTCCGATCTGAAGTATCAGGTACATTATATATATGTCATCAGATCACATGTTGAAGTCATATTTACACATGTGCCACACAAATCTATCTTCTTGTAGGTGAACTATTCAAAGAACAAGTCCAACTGTACAAAAGTGAAATTCCAACAGACGACAGGATCTCGTAGCTATATTGCACACTGCGAGGCTCTTGTAATTAGTTGTTGTTTCACTCTTTTTGTTGTACCATATTATCATATCTATATTGACTTGTTCCAAATGCAGAGGAAAGCCCGCAAGGACCAAAAAGTACCTGAACCAAATGTTGTGGAAATCTTCAAGGACTGTCACACCAGCAAGAAGGGCATGACTACACCAGTCCAAGCAGCTGTTGTAAGTCCTTAATCCTCATGCCTTTTAACTACTACTTACTCTGACTTGTGCCTTGAACTGCATGGTTTGCAGCCAATGTCTATTACTCTTTTCAATTTTATACACAATTGTCTTAGCGTATCATTGCACCTTACAAGGTTTAAAAGAGAGGAGTGATGTTCCTTTGATATTGACCCATAATCTAGTTCCGTGCTGGACTTGCCCACACAACATTGCAATTAAATGTTTGTCTGTTCTCAGTTGTTTTGTGCTATGAATGAAGTCATACTATGATTACCGTATTATAAACTTCGTCTCTTTATCCTTAGCCCTCAATACAATGTGAAGAAATAGATAATACATTAGCGATGGTACATGGTCATATGTTTGGAACCTGGTTTTATTATGTACTTTGCAATAAAATACAACTAATATTTTACATGGGTTCACCAGAATAAGTTCTGTATATAGACCAAAGCTATTTTGTTTGGTTTTGTTGCCTCCTTAATATCTTCTGTTCTGGTACTACTAATGTAAAACCTCAACTTTTCAGCAAGCTATGGAAAAAATGGTGGAACCGCCACCTTCTGAAGGTGGCGAGGCAACTATAACCGCAATGTCAGCTCTTGCTGCAGTGGATCAGTACCTGTCCACTAACAGTGCCAAAAGCACGTTCCTATGTAATACTGGGTTGGTTGTTAAGGCAATATCGTCCAAACTGTCTCATGATCAAGATATGCAAGCTCAAAGCAATGTTGTATCTGCGCTCCAGACACAAGTCCATTCCCTAACAGAGACCCTTTGTGAAACAAGGAGAAACATTGCTCAATGTCGTCAAGATATGCATGGCTTTGAAACCAGACTATCAGACATTTGCTATGTTTTTCAGGAGCCTAGGGGAAATGAAGGCAAGGGTTATGGTGCTCCATCGGACAATACAGCATGAAAAGGTAACAGTCAGGTCAAATGAACTGAGCTTCTGAACTTCTGGTGGTGCATTTATCTGCTAGACTGTTAAGTTTTATGCCAACCTTCCTTTTGTTATATAGTTGTAATTTGTTTTGGTGCGATACAAAATTTATTCTTAACGTGCAGCCACCGCCTGAAGAAAACAGCAAGCCATTTTTGTATAGTGTAGGGTGTTCCCTATATTTGCACTGGTGGTGATCTTTGATGCCGAGTGGATGTAATCTGTGCAATCGCCTTAATATCCTAGCGTTAGTTTCGGCCTTATTTATTTCCTAGTCTTCTTTTTCCCTGGTTTGCTAGTGGCCGCAACTACCATGGGCCATATACGGGTCGTAGGATCCATGATCTCCTATGGGCCATCGATAAATGGGCCTATAATTGGTGGGCCTCAGGCCGTCAAATAAATGGGTCTACATGGGCCATAATTGGGCGTAATTGGTATCGGCCCAGCACGGTAACAGGCCGTTAATAGGCCGTAGGACAGCAAAGGCTTAATTCTGTCACAGGCATAACGGGTCGTTAATGGGCCAGAATATAGGACGAGATGGAAACGGCGCAACGGGTTAACAGGCCAGAAACGGGCACAATCTTGCCATGGGCCGAATTTGGCCCATTAGGGTAACAGGCCAGTAACGGGTCGACTCTTGCCATGGGCCGAATTTGGCCCATTAGTGGAACAGGCCAGTAACGGGCCGACTCTTGCCATGGGCCGAATTTGGCCCATTAGGGGAACAGGCCAGTAACGGGCCGGAAGTAATCGAGGGCCGAAAAGGAGCCCAAGAATGTATGGGCCGTCAATAGGCCAAAAGCTAACACGGGCTAGAAACGGCCCATGTAAATCATGGGCCGTTAACGGGTATAAAGAAAATTACTGTTCATTATGGGCTAGAGTCACCGTGGGCCTTTACCTGGGCCGGCCTATTATGGCACACGAAAATCTTGTGGGCCTTTACCTAGGCCAGCCCATTATGGCCCGCGAAATCTTGTGGGCCTTTAGCTGGGCCAGCCCATTATAGTCCGCAAAATCTGGTGGGCCTTTAGCTAGGCCGGCCCATTATGGTCCGCAAAATCTTGTGGGCCTTTAGTTGGGCCGGCCCATTTAAACTTGTTGGGTCGTGCCACATGTCAACGTATCATAGGCGCCTTATGTCCAGTGAGTGGATAACATCTGTCCAGGCGATGAGCTGACACATGTTTCCTCTAGCCAATGATGATTTTACACATGGAAAATCCCCATTGGTCGGGGCTGTTAACGGGTTATCGGATCCAAAACCCGACCTGATAGCTTAACGGCGTTCCGTTATGGTGGATTCCACGTGTCGGTCACCCTTGACGAAAGCACTTCTAGGACGCGCGATTTATCGTCATGGAAGTGGACACTTCCATGATGATAATTTTGGTAATGTCATGGAACACTTCTACGACAGCACAGGTATGACTATCTTGATTCTGCCATAAATTTGTCATGGATGTACATGCATGACAAAAAAAGCAACCTACTATGACAAACACGTATCATCACAGAAGTGTATTTTTTGTAGTGGTAGGAGGAAGAAGTACGTCGGTGGAGCAACAGGGGGCCCATGAGGGTGGAGGGCGCGCTTGGGGGGCAGGCGCGCCCCCCTACCTCGTGGCCTCCTGTTGATTGGCTTGACGTAGGGTCCAAGTCTCCTGAGTTGTATTCGGTGAGAAAAGCACGTTCCCGAAGGTTTCATTCTGTTTGGACTCCGTTTGATATTCCTTTTCTTCGAAATCCTAAAACAGGCAAAAAAACAGCAATTCTGGGCTGGGCCTCCGGTTAATAGGTTAGTCCCAAAAAATAATATAAAAGTGGATAATAAAGCCTGATAATGTCCAAAACAGTAGATAATATAGCATGGAGCAATCAAAAATTATAGATACGTTGGAGACGTATCAGCCGTCAGCCAGTAAAAACCATGACGGAAAGCTTTGGCCATAAGAGACTTTGACCCGGCATGATGGCCACAATCTCCTTCATGGATCTCACGAAGAATTTCTTGACCTTCCTCAGGAGAGACACAGCGTTGAAACGCCCCGGTGACACTGCGATGATGCAACTCACCATTGGCAATTGTCATTTATTTAGACCGCCGGGTTATCTGTCTAGCCAAGGTCTCATCCTCAGGCAACTCACCCCGGTTCATATAAGCCAAATGTGGCACTGTCCAATCCAGGATGATGTGAAGAGCCGCCACCAATTGTGCTTACGGGTCTGGAATAGCCAAGTCTTCCTCTGTAGGCAACTTGACAGAAGGGCTATGCAAAACATCTAAGCAAGTGTTAGGTGGCACCGGCTTAAGCTGAGAGCCCAGCCGGCTTAAAGCATCAGCCACTTCATTCTTTCTGCGATCAATGCGTTCCACCTGGTAACCCTTGAAATATCCAGCAGTGGCATCAACTTCGCGGCGATAAGCCGCCATAAGAGGATCCTTGGAATCCCACTTGCCTGATACTTGTTGAGCCACCAAATCTGAGTCACCAAAGCACCTTACCCGGCTCAAACTCATGTCTTTAGCCATCCAAAGACTATGGAGCAAAGCCTCATACTCAGCTGCATTGTTAGTGCAGGGGAACATCAACCTTACTATATAACAAAATTTGTCACCTCGAGGGGAAGCTAAAACAACTCCAGCCCCGAACATTCTAATTGCCTGGACCCATCAAAATGAATAGTCCAATATGTGTTGCCTGGCTTCTCTTCAGGCATCTGCAGTTCTGTCCAATCATTGATGAAGTCCAATAGTGCTTGAGATTTGATGGCAGTATGTGGCACATACTTTAAACCATGAGGCCCAAGCTCAATGGCCCACTTGGCAACTCTTCCAGTGGCTTCTCTATTTTGAATAATATCTCCTAAAGGAGCAGAGCTAACCACAGTGATAGGATGACACAAGAAGTAATGCTTAAGCTTCCGGCTCGCCATGAACACCCCATAAACAAGTTTCTGCCAATGTGGATATCTCTGTTTGGACTCAATGAGCACCTCGCTGGCGTAGTAAACCGGCCGTTGAACCGGATATTCCTTGCCAACCTCTTTGCGCTCTACAACAATGGCCACACTGACAGCATGTGTGTTGGCAGCCACATATAACAACAGTGGCTCTTTATCAATGGGAGCAGCAAGAACCGGCGGCTCAGTGAGCTGTCTTTTCAGATCTTCAAAGGCAGAGTTAGCAGCATCACTCCAGACAAAATCATCTGTCTTCTTCATCATTTGATACAGCGGTATGGCCTTCTCACCTACCGGCTTATGAACCAGCCTAAAGCTACAACACAACCCGCCAACCACTGAACGTCATTGATGCACGCCGGCTTAGCCAAAGACGTAATCTCTTTGATTTTCTCTGGGTTAGCCTCAATGCCTCTATTAGAAACCAAAAAACCCAAAAGCTTGCTCGCCGGCACTCCAAAAACGCACTTGGGCAGGTTAAGCATCATCTTGTAGACCCGGAGGTTATCAAAGGTTTCCTTCAGATCATCTATCAAGGTCTCCTTCTCTCTGGATTTCACCATGATATCGTCCACATAAGTATGAACATTGCGCCTGTGATGGCCTGGCTTATTAGGGATGATAGACTACTCATATCAATAAGGAATTCCTTCTTTTCTGGGAGCCCATTCGGATAGAACTCCAAAGTTAAGCGTGCTCAGCTTGGAGTAGTTTCAGGATGGGTGACCGACCGGGAAGTTGCTCCCGGGTGCGCACGAGTGAGGACAAAGTGCGCAGAAAAGACTAGTATTGATCTGTGGGGCCAGTCTAGATCTCGCCAGGAGTAATGACCACCGGCGGGTGTGTCCGGGGCGTTACAAGTTGGTATCAGAGCCGACCCTCGCGGTTACACGGATGTTTGCGAACAGGTGCGCGGTCATGTTGTTCATGACATTTGTGACCCGTCGTGGCACACGGCATGGTAAATGTACCAGACTGGATGCACAGACGTATGTGCCAAGAGGGAACGTTCATGTGGCCCGACGAGGACGTCGGTTCCTCTGAGTGGGGGTGTATGTGATGGCCTGGCTTATTAGGGATGATAGACTACTCATATCAATAAGGAATTCCTTCTTTTCCGGGAGCCCATTTGGATAGAACTCCAAAGTTAAGCGTGCTCAGCTTGGAGTAGTTTCAGGATGGGTGACCGACTAGGAAGTTGCTCCTGGGTACGCACGAGTGAGGACAAAGTGAGCAAAAAAGACTAGTATTGATCTGTGGGGCCAGTCTAGATCTCGCCAGGAGTAACGACCACCGGCGGGTATGTCCGGGGCGTTACAGCGCCCAATCTGATTGTGAAGACAGTTCTGCACACACCGCTGATAAGTCGCCTGGGCACTCTTAAGCCCAAAAGGCATGGACACATAGGAGAAGGCTCCAAATGGAGTAATAAAAGTTGTCTTCTCCTAGTCCTTAACTGCCATCTTGATCTGATGATAACCAGAATAAGCATCCAAAAAGCTCAAATGCTCACAACCCGTCATAACATCAATGATTTGATCAATACGAGGGAGAGCAAAAGGATCAGCCGGACAAACTTTGTTTAAGTCCGTGTAATCCACACACATACGCCATGTGCCGTTCTTTTTAAGCACGAGCACCGGGTTAGCCAACCACTCTATATTAAAAACTACAATAATGAACCCGGCCGCCAAGAGCCGGGCCAGCTCTTCACCAATGGCCTTGTGCCTTTCCTCATTGAACCGCCGTAGAAACTACTTGACCGGCTTAAATTTTGGATCAAAGTTGAGAGTGTGCTCAGCGAGTTCCCTCGGTACACCCGACATGTCAGAAGGTTTCCATGCAAAGATGTCCCAGTTCTCACGGATGAAATCGATGAGCGCGCTTTCCTATTTGGGATCCAGATTAGCACTGATACTAAACTGCTTAGATGAGTCACCTAGAACAAAATCAACAATCTTAGTATCATCCGCCGACTTAAACTTCAACAATGACTCATGCTCTGTAGTTGGCTTTTTCAAAGATGTCATGTCCGTCGGGTCAACATTATCCTTATAGAACTTTAACTCCTCTCTTGCACAAGTAGATTCAGCATACGCATTGTCGCCTTCCTCACATTCCAAGGCTATCTTTCGGCTCCCATGCACTGTGATGGTGCCCTTATGACCCGAAATTTTGAGATGTAAATAAACATAACAAGGCCGTGCCATGAACTTGGCATAAGCCGGTCGCCCAAACAGTGCATGATACGGGCTCTTGATTTTGACCACCTCAAAGGTTAATTTCTCGGTCCTGGAATCATGCTCATCTCCAAAAGCTACCTCCAGCTCAATCTTACCCACTGGGTATGCCAACTTACCAGGCACCACTCCATGAAAAACAGTGTTGGACGTCTTAAGACTTTTGTCAGTCAACCCCATGCGACGAAACGTCTCATAATAGAGGATGTTGATGCTACTGCCTCTCTCCATGAGTACTTTAGTGAATTTATATCCACCAACCTGAGGCGCCACCACCAAAGCCAAATGACCCAGATTGTCAACCCGGGGAGTTGATCCTCCCTACTCCATAGAATAGGCTGCTCAGACCATCTCAAATAACGAGGGACTGCCGGCTCAACAGTGTTCATAGCCCTCTTATGAAGCTTCTGGTCTCATCTGCACAAACTATGTTGTGTTCTACAGTAGGGTGCGTCGACTACAAATTAAAATTTTCCTACGCGCAGAACAACCAAGAACATGCTACGGGAGATGGATCGCAGTTCGTTACCACTAGACGCGTAGTGTCGTGCAGCGGAAGAAGAGTTGGGGAAACGCGTCCACGTGGATCGTCTCCTCCTCGTCCGATCTCCCTCGTACAGCCGGTAGTCGGTTCCCACATACAGGTTCGCTGGATCGCGCAAGTGCATCGCCTCTAATGGTATCCGCATGTGCAGGAGGAACATCATACGGCGGACTGCTAGGTCCGATCACACAACCGGCGGCGAGTGGAGGTGTCTATTCGCAACACATGCAAACCCTAGTGACAGCGCCGAAGAGATCAACCGCGTGAGTGTGCGGCACCTCCACTTTATATAGGCGTCCGTCACGGGCTCAACACTTGGGCCTCGCACGGACCCTAAAGCCCATAAGTCTACTCGGCTACAATCCGAATACAGCTCGGATCACATCCAACTAGTGTCCTCAGATCCGACCTTGTAGGTTCCTTCCCTTAAGCGTGCGACCCCGTAGGTTCAAGGCGGCTTGGTCGCAGTTCGGATCACCTCCGAACTGCACAGTTGGTAGCGGCCTCTAGCAAGGCATGCCGAACACCAAACAGACTATGAAGCTGGTTAGGAGAACCTGTACATCATACTTCCATTCCTTTTGCCACACGATATATGTTGTCAGGCTCAAGGCGAGTGTGTCATCCTTGTGCTAGACCGACCTCTTTCTCGTTCGAGTGATGCCGACCACACTACTAGGAAAAGGGCTATAGATGGGATTGACACTAATGGCGCACCAGAAAGATGGTGTGCCATTAGTATATACTAATGGCGCACCACAATCTGATGCGCCATTAGAGTTTAAACTACTAATGGCGCACCATGCTACGGGTGCGCCATTAGTATCAAAAAAAATTTAACTAGTGCGCCTGTCCAAACATACTAATGGCGCATCCGGGCAAAGTGCGCCATTAGTAGTTGTAACTACTAATGGCGCACCAGGCAGCAGGTGCGCCATTAGTATAGAATTTTTTCTTGAACTAGTGCGCCTATCCAAACATACTAATGGCGCATCCTGCCCAAGTGCGCCATTAGTAGTTGTAACTACTAATGGCGCACCAGGCAGTGTGCGCCATTAGTATAGAATTTTTTTTTTTGAACTAGTGCGCCTATCCAAACATACTAATGGCGCATCCTGCTTAAGTGCGCCATTAGTAGTTGTAACTACTAATGGCGCACCATGCAAGAGGTGCGCCATTAGTAAGTGGGCAGCAACAAGATATTTGGGACAGCCTCTCCTACCCACACACTCACTTTCTCCCCACTTCATTCTCTCCACCTCCTCCTTCTCTCGGGTGCCTCCTCTTTTTCACCTCATTTCCACCATAGATTCATTCAAATTAAGTGGTTAAATTACCTTGTTTTAATAGGTAAGTAAGGGGGGAAGCTATATTTAGGTTGTTCTCCTTACAACAATGTGCACATGCACTTTTTACGGCCTAGCTAGATCTATGTATGTTCGTGGTGTTGCATATGTTTGTGGTGTTGCATATGTGTTTGTGTTTGGAGGTGTACCGGTATTTGATATGCGATAGTTGCCAATATTTTGCCGGAATGTTGATTCATTTCCGTTTCGGCGAGAATTTTGGCATTAAGCATTCTTTTTGGTCCTATTTTTAGGGAAAGTCATGCCAAATTTTTGTTTGGTTCTAAAATATCGTTTTGCTCTACCCCGCAGGCGACCATGGTCCGCACGATGACCGAAGGCATCGTGAATAGGTTTTTGAGGTCCGCGAAGGCCGAGATGCTTCAAAAGAACGAGACCGAGATAAGATGTCCGTGTCGAAGATGCAAGCTGAAGAGCCTTATTGCGGACCCGGATTCCGGGCAGGTGCGGGACCACCTGCTGTTGCATGGTTTCATGGATGGCTATCGGTGGCAAGGTGATGAAGATGACTACGAAGTCGTCCATGCGGGCCGGGCAAGAAATGAGGAAGGGCAGCAAGACAACCACCGCGGCTCGGGCGGGCGAGAAGACGAAGAATCCCCAGGAGATGATCACGACTGTGATGCTGTACACAGTCATCGTGTAGAAGATGCAGGACATGATGATGAGGAAGATGCCGGAGCAGGCGACGGGCATGATCATGAAGATGATGATGCCGGCGGAGCAGACGACGCTGGACCATCGATGGGATGGGTGCAGGACCCTCATATTCAAGAGCTGCTTCTCAAGCAGACGGATAACGCAAGAGCTGCCGCCCGAGAGAAAGCCAAGATGGATCAACTTGAGTTAGACGCGGTTACTCCATTGTATGAAGGATGCAGGCCCGAGGATACCCGCCTGAAAGTAACGCTCATGGCCCTGGAGATGAAGGTAAAACACAAAATGACCGACGCATGCTTCGACGAGAACATGTCATTCTGGCACGAACGTCTTCCCAAGGGGAACAAGTGCCCGACCAGTTTGGAGGAGGCGAAGAAAATCGTGTGTCCTCTGGATTTACCGCACGTGAAATACCATGTGTGCATGAACAATTGCATCATTTATCGGGACGAGCACGCGGAGTCTACAATATGTCCGGTGTGCGGTGTCACTCGATACAAGAAGAGGAAGAAAGCTCCTCGAAAAGTGGTGTGGTACTTTCCGATCACTCCTCGTCTGCAGCGGTATTTCGCGGATCCTAAGGTAGCAAAGCTCCTGCGTTGGCACGCGGATAGGGAGGAGAAGAAGCGAGAAGATGACGCAAATGATCCGGAGATAGATAAAAAAGACAAGATGCTGAGTCACCCTAAGGATGCGAGCCAGTGGCAAGCATTGAACTTCGAATACCCAGAATTTGGGAACGATCCAAGGAACATCGTGCTGGGTGCAAGCACCGATGGAGTCAATCCGTTTGGCAGCCAGAGAAGCACACATAGCACCTGGCCTGTGTTTGTGTGGATGTACAACCTTCCCCCCTGGTTGTGCATGAAGAGGAAGTACATTCACATGAGTATGCTAATTGAAGGGCCGAAACAACCAGGGAATGACATCAATCTGTATCTGGGGCTGCTGAAAGAGGAGCTTGACACGCTGTGGAAAACGCCAGCCAATACGTGGGACGCCGCAAAGAAAGAATATTTCCCTATGAGAGCCGCACTGCTCATGACGGTGCACGACTATCTCGGTTACGGATATCTTGCGGGGCAGGTAGTCCACGGATTTTCTGGATGCGTAAGGTGCATGGATGACACAACGTATCGCCAGCTAGATAGAGATCCCGGGTCTTCGAAAACCGTGTTCATGGGACATCGAAGGTGGCTTCGCGACGATGACCCATGGAGGAAATGCAAGGATCTGTTCGATGGTGAAACCGAACCCCAAAAACGCCCGTGTACGAGGAGCGGCGAGGAAATAGACAAGCTGTTGAAAAATTGGAAAGACTGCCCACTGCCGGGAAAGAAGCAAAAGGCGCCAGAGCCGGGAAAGAAGCGAAAGGCGCCAGAGCCACTGCTGAAGGTATGGAAAACGAGGTCTGTTTTCTGGGACTTGCCGTACTGGAAGATCCACCGTGTGCCTCACAGCCTTGATGTCATGCATATCACGAAGAACGTGTACGCCGGCCGGCACCTCTTCAGCAAGCGGCCGCTCCGTCAACTGCACGCCCGCCGTTGGCGGTGCCTCGACATTAGCCGAGCTCGACGCCATCATCACGGTAACTAATTAAGCCTCTCTCGGCCGAGGACTTCATCTCCTTGCCTTTGACTGGGCATCCCTGACGCCCTACATGTTTTCGCAGGGCGCCGCCGACGTTCCGTGCACTCTCCTCCACTTCGTGAACAACGAGTTGGTCGATGTCGCCAAGGGCAAAATCGTTCAACCGGGCAACCCCTTGTTCCACGGTACCCAGATGCCACCCAACTTGTTTAGGGTTCAACTGGTTCGGGTGCTGCCAGGCTGCGACGACTTGTTACCTCCGATTCGACCCGTCGGGGCCGACGATGATGACGTGATGACCCTCAGCGCCTGCCTGAGCTGGCCCCTGCTTTGGCCGAAGAGCCAGATTCGTTTGGGGGTGGGGGACACCACCCCAAAGACAACACCGCCAGTCGTGCCGGTGCCAAGTCGGCCCCATGGCAAGACCGCCGTAACGGTGCCGGACATCCCTATGCCATTGGATCCAAACATGCATATGGCACGGGATCAGAACGACGACGACGACGACGATGATACATTTGGCAACGTCGATCAGTACTTTGCCGAGCATGGGTACGATGGCGACTTCATGGGGCCTCCTTCTCAAGAACCAAACCCAACAAAAGACGTGTGCGATCTAGCTCGTACCGCTGAGAAGCCAAGTTGCAACAGGCGCCGTCTGGCGTTCAGCTCTCAGGAGACGCCTCCAGCTGCCGACTTCACCGAGCCTCAGATAGGCGAGGTGCGAAATATTATCAGCCCCAACACACTCAAGAAGGCAGTCTGTGAGCAGAACTCGGTCCCATTACAGGAGAAGAAGAAGGCACGCAAAAGAAAGACTAAGAAGGGTGCGAGCCAGCCGGCACCGAGTACGATCCGTGCTCAGGACGGGCCACCTTCACCGCAGGATATCTCGAGGAGGGTGCATGTGGCGGGTAGGGCGATGCTACCACCAAATATGCTCAATGCTGCAACCGGTGCTATGCGGAGTCTGCACGACAGTGTTCTTTCTTTGGAGAAGCGGCGTCTCAGAGAGAAGGATGTGGCATACCCGGTTTTCGTGGCCAAGGTGCCAGAGGGCAAGGGCTTTGTGGATGGCGACATCGGGGGTACGATCGTCCTGCGGTTTGATGACATCTTTGCTATGTTTAACCTTCATCCGCTGCACTACACCTTCGTTCGGCTATTTTCGCTGAGTATGGAGATGCGGATCATTCGCGACAAGACCCCGGACATCGTGATAGTCGACCCCTTCTACATGCGTGCCAAGATCTTGGGCAGCGCTGGGGACCGGCAAGTCGCGAGTTCTTACCTCGAAGGCGTCATTCTGGCAAACCAAGATAAGGATAACTTCCTCGTGCCTTACTTTCCCGAGTAAGTCCTCCCCTCAACCGGCCCGTAACATATGAATTCTTACTTTTCGATCGTTTTTCTTTTAACACTCCGTGTTTTCTACAGTGACACACGTTGCACGCTCATCCTCCTAAGCCCCAAATATTCCATGGCCACGTATTTCGACCCGGACCGTCAGTCGAACGTAGACTACACAAATGTCAAGAAGTTTCTTGATGATGTTCTCCCCGGCTACGCCCAATCTGGAGGCACCTTCACCAGGCCTATTCGTAAGTACGGCAAGCACGTGTTCTCCCACAATACGACGTTCTGCTGCGTCAAGCAGCCGCCTGGCGGTCAGAAGGGTGCCTACTACGCCATCCATCACATGCGGGCGATCGTACGGGACCATCATCAACTTCTGCTACCGAGTAAACTCCAAGATTGGGCCGCGAGCGTGTCGGCAATCCAGGACGCGGACCTCCGACAAGAATTCTTTTGCATCCAGTCGGAGTTTGCGGAAATCATCCATCAAGATGTCCTTCGTACCTCGGGGCAGTTCTACCTCAGAAATCAACCGTCCAACAGTGACATCGACACAATGCTACAAATGCAGGATGACAACGCCCGTTCTTTCATGACTCCCACGATAGACGGCGGCTTCATCCACGCTCCGGTCCCTTGAGTCGAGTTGTCTAGTTCTGAAACATCGATTGGCTCATGTTGTAATTAAACTTTAATGAACTTGTAGTATGTCTCTTTGGTTTCGAGAGTCGTTCAACTTAGATGTAATCGATGCTATTAATGTCTGGCTTTTCTCTTCCGATCGTTTTGTTGCATAATTATATATTGCTTATGTATTGTCTGTGAATTGGTACTAACGTTTCGTTTGGCTAGTGCATAGCGATGCCGACGTATGTCGTGTACAAGGGTAAGGTTCCCGGAGTCTACGATGACTGGGAGGAGTGTCGGAGACAGGTTCACCGATTCAGCGGTAACAGTTACAAAGGGTACACCACTAGGGCCGAGGCCGAATCTAGATACGCCCGCTATCTAGCGGGAGAGGGGAGGGAGCATTGGAGGAACCGGATGAAGACGAGTTTCATCGTGATGATGCTCATCGTGATGACCGCAGCTCTATTCTATGTGATGGTAGTTTAGATGATCGATATCGACTTGTAATGCGAAGACAAACTCGCTACTCGCGGTCTCGAGACTTGTAATATAATGTTCTATCTTTGTTCGGTCTTTTTAATTCGGAGACTAATATGATGAATTGTATTCGGAGACTAATATGATGAATTGTATTCAAAGACTAATCTTCTATTGTATTTGATGAATCTATTGTTGATGTGTGCTGTCTATATTTTGTCAAATTATACATTTTGTAACCTGTGCAAAAAACAGAAAATAAAAAAATAAAAAAAACCTAATATTCATACTAATGGCGCATCACACGACAGTGCGCCATTAGTATGACAGTGCATACTAATGGCGCATCACCGGGTAGTGCGCCATTAGTATGCTGCGGTTACTAATGGCGCATCCAGAGGTGGTGCGCCATTAGTATGCCAAAGCACCTGGGTATACATGCCCCCTGGGAGGCATACTAATGGCGCACCCTCGCATATACTAATGGCGCACCAGGTGGTGCGCCATTAGTATACCAGATACTAATGGCGCACCAGGTGGTGCGCCATTAGTAAAAATTACTAATGGCGTGCTATCAATGGCGCACCAGTGATGCGCCATTAATGGCCATATTAGGTGCGCCATTAGTAGTGGTATTTCTAGTAGTGCCACAAACCGGATTATCTCATAATCCTTGTCGCATGGCCATGATTATCCTAGTCGGATCACACGAGGGGCCCAGAGTATATCTCTCCTGATCGGAGGGGAAAATCCCATCTTGCTCGACCACGTCTCGCAGCATGGTTCTGGACAAACCGAAACCTACCTTTATAACTACCCAGTTACAGAGTAGCGTTTGGTCGGCCCAAAGCAAGTCTGTCACCATCCCAAGTACATGCATCAGCTCAGGTCTTAGGAGATAGAACATATGTTGTACTAGAGACTCACATATGACATTTCGATGTGTCTCATAATTGGGTCTGTCTGACTCGGACCTTATCTCGACTCGGATCTGACTACATCGAATCCGACCAGATCCTTCCAAGTCCATATTATCCGGTTAGCATCCAATGGTCCATGGCTAGTGAGACCAAGCCATCGACCATGTCATATGCTAGTCTAGTTGGTTGTGTGTCCACACAGCCCTTTCGACTAGGGACCTTTTAGTACAGTCATCATACAATGCATAGTTCCACAAACAAGTCACGTACTTGCTGATACACATCATTGATAATGTCCAAGGACTATCTTTATTCTTAAACACATAGGAAATATCATCATACATGATTGCCTCTAGGGCATATCTCCAACAGTCTCCCACTTGCACTAGAGTCAATCAAATAGACATCGAATGCCCATAGCTCTAACGTGCCCCTCATGCTTGGGTTGTGGAAGCGGCTTAGTCAACAGATCCGCAACATTTGCATCCGTGTGAATTTTGCTTAACTCTACATCACCACTCTTTACGATCTTTCGTATTATGTGATATTTCTGATCTATGTGTCTGACCTTGTGGTGATTCCTTGGCTCCTTTGCTTGTGCGATGGCACCAGAATTATCATAATAAAGGTCCAACTGTTTTACCGAGGCTGGGAAAATACCAAGAGCATCCAGAAAGTTCCAGATCCAAACACCTTCCTTTGCAGCTTCACAAGCCGCAATGTATTCGGCTTCTGTAGTAGAATCGGCCACCGTATCTTGCTTGGAACTCATCCAGCTCACTGCTCCTCCATTCATGACGTACACGAATCCGGACTATGATCGACAATCATCTCTGTCGGTTTGGAAACTAGCATCGGCGTAACCCCTTACGACGAGCTCTTCCTCACCTCCATAAACTAGGAACATCTCTTTAGTCCTTTTCAGGTACTTCAAAATAGTCTTTACCGCTGCCTAATGACTCTCACCTGGGTCGGCCTGGTATCTACTTGTTAGGCTTATTGCAAAAGCAACATCGGGCCACGTACATATCATGGCATACATGATGGATCCGATTGCCGAGGCATAAGGAATCCTACTCATCCTGCTTCGCTCATCAGATGTCGAAGGACTCTGAGTCTCGCTTAGCCTTATACCATGTGAGAGTGGCAAGAACCATTTCTTTGCCTCACTCATGTTGAACCGCTTCAACACTTTATCTATGTACGTGATCTGGCTTAAGCCGAGCAGCCTCCTTGATCTATCTATATAGATCTTAATGCCTAAAATGTGCATTGCCTCACCAAGGTCCTTCATCGAAAACTTGCCATTCAATGACTCCTTGACCGAGTTCAGCATCGAAATATCATTTCCAATCAGTAGTATGTCATCCACATACAAGATCAAAAACACTATCGAGCTCCCACTTAACTTCTTGTATAAACAAGAGTCATCTTCGCTTTTGATGAAGCCAAAACCAGTGACTACCTCATCAAAACGAATGTTCCAGCTCCGAGATGCTTGCCTCAACCCATAAATGGATCTCTTGAGCTTGCATACCTTACTAGTGCTAGTCGGATCGACAAAACCCTCGGGCTGTATCATATACACGTCCTCGGTTAAATTTCCGTGAAGGAAAGCCGTCTTGACATCCATCTGTCATATCTTGTAATCAAAATATGCAGCTATAGCTAGTACGATCCTCACCGACTTCAGCATCGCTACAGGTGAGTAAGTCTCGTCGTAGTCAATTCCTTGAACTTGTCCATAACCCTTAGCGACAAGCCGAGCTTTGTCGATCTGAACATTTCCATCCACATCGGTTTTCTTCTTAAAGACCCATTTTGCAACCAATTGCTGTTACGCCAGGCGGCGGATCAACCAAGTCCCAGACTTGATTCTCATCCATGGACTCTAACTTGGATCTCATGGCCTCCAGCCATGCCTTGGAATCTGGGCTCACCATGGCTTCCGCATATGTGGTCGGCTCGTCACTTTCTAGCAACAATACATCATGCACTCTGCACAATCTTTCCGACCTCCGTGGTTCTGGTGTCGCTTCCACTATGGGTTCCCTGACTGACTCTGGTATGATCTCATCACCAGCCAAGCCACCCCCGAGTGGTCCTCGAATTTCTTTGAGTCAAACTGTCCTCCCATTGGCCTCCCGACTAAGAAACTCTTTCTCAAGGAAAACCCCGTTCCGAGCAACAAACACTTTATTCTCTTCCCGGTTGTAGAAGCTATACCCCAAGGTTTCGCTCGGATATCCCACGAATATGCATTTATCCGACTTGGGTGTAAGCTTGTCTGACATAAGTTTCTTGACAAATGCTTCACAACCCCAAATCTTTAGAAAAGACAAACTGGGACTCTTCCCGGTCCACATCTCATGTGGTGTCTTGTCTATGGATTTTGATGGTACCCTGTTAAGTGTGAAAGCTGTAGTTTCTAGAGTGTATCCCCAAAATGACAAGGGTAAATCCGACTTGCTCATCATAGATCGAACCATGTCCAACAAGGTACGATTCCTCCGTTCTGATACACCATTTCTCTGTGGCGTACCCGGAGGTGTGCGCTGAGGTACTATACCTCTGCTTTTCAAATGATCATCAAACTCCTGGCTCATGTACTCACCTCCACGATCAGATCATAGAAGTTTTATAGTCTTGTCGAGCTGATTCTCAACCTCGTTTTGAAATTCTTTGAAAATTTCAAAAGTCTCTGACTTGTGCCTCATCAAATAGATATATCCATATCTACTCAAGTCGTCGGTAAAAGTCACGAAGTACTAATAGCCACCTCTAGCAGTTGTGCTCATTGGTCCACACACATCACTGTGTATCAGTTCCAACAGCTCGGATGCCCTATCACAACTCTTTGCGAAAGGAGACTTAGTCATCTTGCCGAGCAAGCATGATTCGCATGTCTCGAACGACCCAAAGTCGGTCAAGTTAGGAGTCCATCATCATGGATCTTCTTCATGCGTTTCAGACTAATGTGTCCAAGCCAGCAATGCCAGAAGTATGTCGGATTTATCTCATTAGGCTTATGCCTCTTGACATTCAAGTTATAGACCGGTTCCTATTCTAGATTCAATATAAATAACCCATCAACAATGGGTGCATACCCGTGGAACATACCATTCAAATAAATCGAACAACCATTGTCCTTTAAATTGAATTAATAACCCTAACTCATGTCAGCATGAGGCAGAAATAATGTTCCGACTAAGTGTAGGAATGTAATAACAATTATTCAATTCCAAAATAAATCCAGAAGGAAGTTGGAGCTGCATCGTGCCGACCTCCAACGCGGCAACTCTTGCTTTGTTGCCGACCCTGATGTCAATCTCCCCTTGCGCCACACGCCTAGTTCTTACCAGCCCCTGCATCAAGTTGCAAATGTGAACAACCGATCCGGTATCAAATACCCAAGAGCTGCTAGGTATGTCAGCAAGGTAAATGTCTATAACATATGCAACAAGTGTACCTTTGCCTGAAGCAGCATTCCCGGCCTTCTTGCCATGCTCTGCAAGCCACTTGCTACAGTTCCTCTTCCAGTGACCAGTTTCCTTGCAATGATAGCAAATGGTCTTTGAGTCCGGTCCAGACTTCGGTGCAGCGGCGAAGGTTACCTTCTCCATGCCCTTTGCCTTAGCCTTTTTCTTGGACCAACTCTTCTTGAACTTAGCCGATTTTTGCACCATCAACACTTGATGCGTGCCTTTATTAATATCCTGCTCTGCCACTTTGAGCATCCCATGCAATTCAGTGAGCTTCTTATCCATGCCATGCATATGATAGTTCGAGATGAACGTCCCATAGCTGGGCGGAAGAGAACCCAGAACTGCATTAGTAGCCAGCTCATCCAAGAGCGGGAAGCCCAACCAATCCAAAGCTTGCACATATCCGATCATCTTGATCACATGTGGGCTTAGTGGATCACCTTCCTTCAGCTTACAATCCATCAAGGATCGCCAGACGTTGAACCTTTCGGTCCTAGCCTGCACCTGAAACATGCTCTTGAGACTCTCGATCATATCGAAAGCCCCAACGTCTTTGAAATGCTGCTACAAATCGGGCTCCATACAAGCCAACATGAGGCAGCTGATCTCGTTTGATTCATCAACAAATTTCTGGTAGGCATTCTTGGTTGTGGTACTAGCATTATCGGCAGGTTCCTCTGGAAGCGGATCCTCTAGAGCATGTTCCTTTTTATCATGCTTGAGAACAATTCTCAAATTTCTATACCAGGTAGTAAAGTTTGTTCCATTCAGTTTATCCTTTTCCAGAATTGATTTCAATGCAAAGTTGGGTTGAGTAGGTGGTGCCATTGATCTACAACAGAAAAATATGCAATCACTAAGCAATGTGTTTACGTAGAGTAATTCTAGCCTTAAACAGAAATACTCCCACTGAAGTCAGCATCCCTCTGCAAACTCTCAGTGATTCAGGATCCGACTAGCACATGCGACTAGTGAGCTTTAGCATCACTGCTAGACAACATGCCTATCTGGTAAGCAACTCCTTGCTAATCATATCTCTATACGACTCCTGTTGGTCGGCTAGGTATCTCATACCCCGGCTCCCGACCTCTTTTGCCACAAGGCCCAAAACCGTTTTGATAGCCTTGTCAAGTTAACCTAATGAAGTGCATGTCTGTGTCCGACACGAACCCTTCAGTTCAAGGACACCTAGCAGCACCCCAATTTTATGAGCCCACTACAAGATGTACTTGACGTGCGAAGGTGCAACATCAGGAATGGCAATTTACTTGATATTCATGAGGGATCTTTCTACCATTCTAACATGCATAGAAACAAAGAAGCATAACAATCACAAGAAAAACATATATTGTGAAATAGTATGGCTCCTTCATGGATGTTCTTCCAGGTCAGCTCCAACTCCGATGACCATCTAGAAACTCCATCTTGTTTGTCACGCCGGGCCGCCAAGCCGCCAACCTGATCTCTATTATCCAACTACTACAACTAGTAATGAATTTTACATAGAGTCACAAGTCGACACGCAGGTCGTTATACAATATAATGACAACACTTTGGCTCCTGCCGGCTGACAAACATGACACGCAGGCCATGTATAATTTACACACATGCATAACATACACATGAGCCATACTATTCACATCAAACCTGCAAAACAAAGTTACGCATAGAATCGCATTCTACCAGTTTGAGTGATCGTGTACGAAATACAAGGCGCTGCGTTTTCGGAAATCACATATCACATCCGAACTCTGATCACGCCGAATTGTCTGATCTGACCGAGATCATCGCGATCTCGATTCGGATTTACGTTTCACTGTTAACCCCGATGGCGGATATCGACCAGTAGGGGTAGGTTGTGTCATGACCTCATCGATTCTGATCATCAGAAAACATAGCCTCAACGATCCCCATGTGCAGTTGATCACATCAACCGTGCACATAGCCGATCTCATCAACGACAACAGATCTCATCTATCGCCTCCACATATCTAATATGCATATGAGCTGAATCCAAATCCTATAGCAGAGGCTCTGATACCACTGTTGGGTTCTACGGTAGGGTGCGTAGACTACAAATTAAAATTTTCCTATGCGCAGAACAACCAAGAACATGCTATGGGAGATGGATCACAGTTCGTTACCACTAGACGCGCATGTTGGAAATATGCCCTAGAGGCAATAATAAAATGGTTATTATTATATCTCTTTGTTCATGATAATTGTCTATTATTCATGCTATAATTGTGTTATCCGGAAATCGTAATACATGTGTGAATACATAGACCACAACACGTCCCTAGTGAGCCTCTAGTTGCCTAGCTCGTTGATCAAAAGATAGTCATGGTTTCCTGACTATGGACATTGGATGTCATTGATAACGGGATCACATCATTAGGAGAATGATGTGATGGACAAGACCCAATCCTAAGCATAGCTCAAAGATCGTGTAGTTCGTTAGTTGTAGCTTTTCCGAATGTCAAGTATCATTCCTTAGACCATGAGATTGTGCAACTCCCGGATACCGTAGGAGTGCTTTGGGTGTGCTAAATGTCACAACGTAACTGGGTGACTATAAAGGTCCACTACAGGTATCTCCGAAAGTGTCTGTTGGGTTGGCACGAATCGAGACTGGGATTTGTCACTCCGCATGACGGAGAGGTATCTCTGGGCCCACTCGGTAATGCATCATCATAATGAGCTCAATGTGATCAAGTGGTTGATCACGGGATCATGCATTACGGTATGAGTAAAGTGACTTGCCGGTAACGAGATTGAACGATGCATCGGGATACCGACGATTGAGTCTCGGGCAAGTAACGTACCGATTGACAAAGGGAATTGTATACGGATTGATTGAATCCTCGACATCGTGGTTCATCCGATAAGATCATCGTGGAGCATGTGGGAGCCAACATGGGTATCCAGCTCTCGCTGTTGGTTATTGACCGGAGAGTCGTCTCGGTCATGTCTGCATGTCTCCCGAACCCGTAGGGTCTACACACTTAAGGTTCGGAGACGCTAGGGTTGTTGAGATATTAGTATATGGTAACCCGAAAGTTGTTCGGAGTCCCGGATGAGATCCCGTACGTCACGAGGAGTTCCAGAATGGTCCGGAGGTGAAGATTTATATATAGGAAGTCATGTTTCGGCCATCGGGAAAGTTTCGGGGGTAATCGGTATTGTACCGGGACCACCGGAAGGGTCCCGGGGGTCCACCGGGTGGGGCCACCTATCCTGGAGGGCCCCATGGGCTAAAGTGGGAGGGGAACCAGCCCCTAGTGGGCTGGTGCGCCCCCTTGGGCCTCCCCCTGCGCCTAGGGTTGGAAACCCTAGGGGTGGGGGCGCCACCCTTGCCTTCGGGGGCAAGCCACCCCCTTGGCCGCTGCCCCCCCCCTCGGAGATTGGATCTCCCAGGGCCGGCGCCCCCCCCTAGGGACCATATATATAATGGGGGGGAGGGAGGGCAGCCGCACCCAAGCCCCTGGCCTCTCCCTCTCCCTCCCGTGACACTCCTCCGTCTCCCTGCGCTTGGCGAAGCCCTGCCGAGATCACCGTTGCTTCCACCACCACGCCGTCATGCTGATGGATCTTCGTCAACCTCTCCTTCCCCCTTGCTGGATCAAGAAGGAGGAGATGTCTTCCCAACCGTACATGTGTTGAACGCGGAGGTGTTGTCCGTTCAGCACTTGGTCATCGGTGATTTGGATCACGACGAGTACGACTCCATCAACCCCGTTCTCTTGAACGCTTCCGCGCGCGATCTACAAGTATATGTAGATGCACTCCTCTCTCCCTCGTTGCTAGATGACTCCATAGATTGATCTTGGTGATGCGTAGAAAATTTTAAAATTCTGCTACGTTCCCCAACAGTGGCATCATGAGCTAGGTCTAATAGTAGTTTCTATGCACGAGTAGAACACAAAGCAGTTGTAGGCGTCGATATTGTCAATTATCTTGCCGTTACTAGTCTTATCTTGATTCGGCGGCTGAGGGAGTCCTGGATTAGGGGGTGTTTGGGTAGCCGGACTATGCCTTCAGCCGGACTCCAGGACTATGAAGATACGAGATTGAAGACTTCGTCCCGTGTCCGGATGGGACTTTCCTTGGCGTGGAAGGCAAGCTTGGCGATGCGGATATTCAAGATCTCCTACCATTGTAACCGACTTTGTGTAACCCTAACCCTCTCGGGTGTCTATATAAATCGGAGGGTTTTAGTCCGTAGGACAACTTCATACACAACAATCATACCATAGGCTAGCTTCTAGGGTTTAGCCTCCTTGATCTCGTGGTAGATCTACTCTTGTACTACCCATATCATCAATATTAATCAAGCAGGACGTAGGGTTTTACCTCTATCAAGAGGGCCCGAACCTGGGTAAAACATCATGTTCCTTGCCTCCTGTTACCATCCGGCCTAGACGCACAGTTCGGGACCCCCTACCCGAGATCCCCCGGTTTTGACACCGACATTGGTGCTTTCATTGAGAGTTCCTCTGTGTCGTCGCTTTTAGGCTCGATGGCTCCTTCGATCATCAACAACGATGCAATCCAGGGTGAGACTTTTCTCCCCGGATAGATCTTCGTCTTCGGCGGCTTCGCACTGCGCTCCAATTCGTTTGGCCACCTTGAGAAGATCGAAAGCTACGCCCCTGGCCATCAGGTCAGGTTTGGAAGCCTAAACTACACGGCTGATATCCGCGGGGACTTGATCTTCGACGGATTCGAGCCACAGCCAAGCGCGCCGCACTGTCTCGATGGGCATGATATAGCTCTGCCGCCGAACAGCGCCTTGGAGGCCGCACACGCATCAGTTCCGACCATTGATTTGGAGCCTACTGCGCCGATCGAGGATCAGCGGTTGGATGCTGCCTCAGGGGCTGCGATCTCAAAGGCGATCGAGCCAAACTCCGGCCCCGCACTCCGCATGGCCCGTGACTCCGAGGAGCCAGATTCCTCTTCGAACTCCGAGCCCCCCGTGCCCCTGCCAATCGAATCCGATTGGGTGCCGATAATGGAATTCATTTCCGCGGACATCTTTCAGCACTCGCCCTTCGGCAACATCCTGAATTCTTTAAAGTCTCTCTCTTTATCAGGAGAGCCCTGGCCGGACTACGGTCAGCAAGGTTGGGATACGGACGATGAGGAAATTCAAAACCCACCCACCACCCACTTCGTAGCCACTATCGACGACTTAACCGACATGCTTGACTTCGACTCCGAAGACATCGACGGCATGGACGACGATGCAGGAGACGAACAAGAACCAGCACCTGTAGGGCGCTGGAAGGCCACCTCGTCATATGACATATATATGGTGGACACTCCAAAGGATGGAGATGGCGATGGAATAGCAGGGGACGATACCTCTAAGAAACAGCCCAAGCGCCGGCGTCGGCGATGCCGCTCTAAATCCCGCCAAAGCAAAAATGGTGATTCCGGCATGGGAGATAATACTACTCCGGATAGCGCCGAAGAACACCCCCTCCAACAAGATTCAGCACAGGAGGACAGAGAAGCCAGCCCTCATGAGAGGGCGACGAACCAAGAGGTTGAGGACGATAATTATACGCCTCCCTTCGAAGACGAGGCAAGCCTCGACGACGACGAGTTCTCCGTGCCAGAGGATCCCGCCGAACAAGAGCGTTTTAAACGCGAGCTTATGGCCACGGCAAGCAGCCTCAAGAAAAAGCAGCAACAGCTTAGAGCTGATCAGGATTTGCTAGCGGACAGATGGACTGAAGTCCTTGCGGCCGAAGAGTATGAACTCGAACGCCCCTCCAAGAGTTACCCAAAGCGCAGGCTGCTACCCCGACTAGAGGAGGAAGCACCTACATCACCAACGCATGACATGGCCGACCGGCCACCCCGTGGCCGCGACAGAGAGGCCTCTTGGCCCTCCACTCAAGCCATGCCCCGACGCCGCATCAAGCATACTAAGGCACGGGAAAATGCGCCCGACCTGCGCGACATACTGGAGGACAAGGCAAGGCAAACAAGATCGATCTACGGATCGCGCAGGCGCCCCGCGGCACGTGACAGTGATCATCACTCCGGATGCAATAAATCCGGACGGGCCGAACTCAACAGACAAAACTCCCTCGAGCTGCGTCGTGATATAGCCCAATACAGAGGCGCCGCACACCCACTATGCTTCACAGATGAAGTAATGGATCATAAAATCCCTGAGGGCTTCAAACCCATAAACATCGAATCGTACGATGGCACAACAGATCATGCGGTATGGATCGAGGATTATCTCCTTCATATCCACATGGCCCGTGGTGATGATCTACACGCCATCAAATACCTCCCACTCAAACTTAAGGGACCGGCCCGGCATTGGCTTAATAGCTTGCCAGCAGACTCAATCGGTTCTTGGGAGGACCTGGAGGCCGCATTCCTTGACAACTTCTAGGGCACTTATGTGCGACCACCGGACGCCGATGACCTAAGCCACATAATTCAGCAGCCAGAGGAATCGGCCAGGCAATTCTAAACACGGTTCCTAACAAAGAAAAACCAAATAGTCGATTGTCCGGATGCAGAGGCCTTAGCAGCCTTCAAGCATAATATCCGTGACGAGTGGCTTGCCCAGCACCTTGGACAGGAAAAGCCGAAATCTATGGCAGCCCTCACGACACTCATGACCCGCTTTTGCGCGGGAGAAGACAGTTGGCTAGCTCACATCAACAATTTAACCAAGAACCTTGGTAACTCGAATACCAAGGACAAAAGCGACAGGTCGCGTCGGAACAAACAAAAGCACCGCGTTAACAGCGACAGCAATGAGGATACGGCAGTTAATGCCGGATTCCGAGGCTACAAATCCGGTCAATGGAAAAAGCCATTCGAAAGAAATACTCAGGGCCCGTCCAGTTTGGACCGAATACTCGACCGCTTGTGCCAGATACATGGCACCCCCGAAAAGCCAGCCAATCACACCAATAGGTACTGTTGGGTGTTCAAGCAGGCAGGCAAGTTAAGAGCCGAAAACAAAGACAAGGGGCTGCATAGCGACAACAAGGAGGATCCCAGGTCGCCGAACAACAGCGGACAGAAGGGATTTCCCCCGCAAGTGCGGATGGTGAACATGATATATGCAACCCACATCCCCGAGAGGGAGCGGAAGCGTGCGTTACGGGACGTATATGCGATGGAGCCAGTCACCCCAAAGTTCAACCCATGGTCCTCCTGCCCGATCACCTTTGATCAAAGGGACCACCCCACTAGCATCCGTCACGGCGGCTTCGCCGCATTGGTTCTAGACCCAATCATTGACGGATTTCATCTCACAAGAGTCCTCATGGACGGCGGCAGCAGCCTGAACTTGCTTTACCAGGATACAGTGTGAAAAATGGGCATAGATCCCTCGAGGATCAAGCCCACCAAAACGACCTTTAAAGGCGTCATACCAGGTGTAGAAGCCAACTGTACAGGCTCAGTCACACTGGAAGTGGTCTTCGGATCTCCGGATAACTTCCGAAGCGAGGAGTTAATCTTTGACATAGTCTCGTTCAGTAGTGGCTATCACGCACTGCTCGGGTGAACCGCATTTGCAAAATTCAACGCGGTACCGCACTATGCATACCTCAAGCTCAAGATGCCAGGCCCTAGAGGAGTAATCACGGTCAATGGGAACACTGAACGCTCCCTCTGAATGGAGGAGCACACGGCAGCTCTCGCAGCAGAAATACAAAGCAGCCTCTCTAGGCAGTTCTCTAGTTCAGCCTTCAAAAAGCCGGACACTGCCAAGCGCGCCCGGAGTACCCTACAACAAGACCGCCTGGCACGTTCTGAGCTAGCGTAGAAATGCGGCCCCAACCCTAGCCCTCGCGATATAGCGAAACCAGTGCTTCGCGTACATAACTATGCTCTTGAAATACCATGGGCACAGGGGAAGGGGCACTATCACGGCACGCCCGAAATATGGCCTAAACCGCACCAGGGGCTGCCGGATTCCTCTTTTTTCTTTTTTCTCTTACTCTCAGGACTCCATACTTCAGATGACCCGTTCGGCAATTCAACTGCCGCACAAACGATACAAGATCCAGGAAAGCAGACAAGCCATGCCGCATTATGGAACTCCCAGGTGGTCTCTATTGCGAGCAGTATACCTATCTTTTAATACAATTCCGCGCCCTGCCCCTAGCCAGGACATGTTAAATAGTCCAATTTGTTTTGCTTATCGCACTATTTGTATCGTTCCGCTTTTATAGCAGCCTTTCTATAAACAATGCATAGCTTTCTGTCTATTTTTTCGCCTTATCCTCTTTTTATATATATGTTTATTAATAACATGTTGCATCCGTACACTGTGGTACGGCAAAAGTACACCAGGGGCTTCAGTACCCATCAATATGGCGTGAGAAGTCTGTACACTTCCACAAGTGCGGCACCCCGAACTTATAGCACTATATGCATCGGCACCGAATCATGATTTGGGTCAATAGTTGGGTTTGCCCGGCTCCTATGTTTTGGTGCCTTACGTTCCGCTCTATCGGCTAAGGTAGCACTAGGAGAACTACTGCGATTGTGCCCGAGTTGAGCTGGGCTAAGCACCTCAGTAGAGAAAGCTAAAACTGACTGTCATGATGAGACGAGAGACCGGTCGCTGTTCGAGAGGTTTTTTGAGTCCTTAAAGACTTATGCCGCTTCGAGCGAGGAACCGGCTTTGTCCGACCAAGGCGTGGATAGCGCCCCGAACTCGGTCTTCCGAATACTAGGGGCTTCGCCGAAATTTAAAATTATAGAGTCCTATGGCTAAGTGAGAGTGTTTAAGCATTATAGTCTGATTGCCTTGTTCATTGTGCTGAGCGCCTCCCTCGACGGACCCAATCATGGGGAAAAGAGCGCTCAGGTTTATCCCGAACACCCCAGCACTAGTGGCATGGGGGCAGAAGCCGACGACTAGCCATCTCTCAATTTTTTGATAAACGGCCGCACAGAAAGTAATATTTTAAATTTAACAAGAATTGCTTAGCGCATATGAACAAGTTTTCGGCGCACAGGATAACACGAGCGAGTTCATTCAAAAATTACATCCTTGGTACATTCATCCACCATAAGGCGGGCACCAGCCAGAACATCCTTGTAATAGTTCTCGGGCTTGCGATGCTCCTTCCCCGGCGGCGGCCCATCCCTCACAAGCTTCTCACTGTCCAGCTTACCCCAGTGCACCTTTGCACGGGCAAGGGCCCTACGGGCACCTTCGATGCAGACGGAGCTCTTGATGACCTCGAGCCTTGGACAAGCCTCCACCAGCCGCCGCACCAGTCCGAAGTAGCTCCCAGGCAGGGCCTCTCCAGGCCACAGCCGAACTATGAAGCCCTTCAGGGCTTGTTCGGCCGCCTTGTGGAGCTCGACAAGCTGCTTCAGCTGGTCGCTCAAGGGCACAGGGTGTCCGGCCTCAGCATACTGAGACCAGAACACCTTCTCGGTCGAGCTGCCTTCCTCGGCTCGGTAGAATGCGGCGGCATCGGACAAGCTACGGGGAAGATCTGCGAATGCCCCTGGAGAGCTCCGGATTCGGGTAAGTAACAAGTAGCTTACTTTTATATGGCTGCTTTGCATAGAGAATGCCTTACCCGCCGCTATCTTTTTCACCACATCCAATTCCTGGAGGGCCTTCTAGGCTTCAGCCTTGGCAGATTCGGCAGTTTTAAGGGCCGCAGCAAGTTTGGGCGCTCGCGTCTTTGAGTCGAGCTCCAAACTCTCATGTTTTTTCATGAGAACCTGAAGCTCTCGCTGCACCCCGCCAACCTGCGCCTCAAATTTCTCCCGCTCGGTGCGCTCCGTGGCCGTTTTCTTCTCGGCCTCGGACAGCGCCTGCTTGAGGGTCGCCACCTCACTTGTGGCCCCTACAATAAGCAGTGTACTCCTGTCATTTTTTGCAATTGCGTCTTCTTATAGGCATTTTTTCTATAAGGTATCTCTTACCTTCTTTCTCCTCGAGCTGCCGTTTGGCAAGGCCGAGCTCTTGCTCGGTCCGCTCGAGGCCCTGCTTCAGGGCACCCACCTCTGCAGTCAGTGCAGCGGCGGCCAGCAGCGAAGCCTGCATACGTATATTGACTCCTTTTTAGTTAGACTCCTACGATATATAATAGATCCTCTATTCGGCTTTTCTTTCTGAACGCCAAACAGAGCATCGGGGGCTACTGTCTATGCGGTGATATTTTTATATATTTTTACTTACCTCGAAGCCTGTTAGAAGGCTAGCGCAAGCTTCAGTCAGTCCGCTTTTGGCGGACCGAACCTTCTGGACCACCGTACTCATGATGGTACGGTGCTCCTCGTCGATGGAGGTGCCCTTAAGCACCTCCAACAGATTGTCCGGCGCCTCCAGTTGGACGGAGGACGCCGGCTCAATAGGCTTGCTCCTCTTGGCAGGAGTTCGCCTGCCGCGGTCCGGAACCGTTGATGATTCTGGCGCGGTGTCCGGCTTAAAGCCGGACTTGGAGCCCTAGGGGGTCTTGTCCCCTTCACTCCTGGAGTCCGGGAGGTCGCCACGCGGTTCCTCCTGGACCACCTCCTCTTGCCCCGGAGCTTGTCGCGACGCCACCTCGGCGCCATCCGCAGCGCAGGGGGAGGCAGCGAGCGGAACTGAATTCACGTCCGAGGAATCCAGGGAGCCGCTCGACGACTCGTCGAGCCCGTCCTTGGGCGGGCTGCATGATGATATTCGACATTAGGGAAAGCTGCGCAACAAAAGGAATATCATGAGTTATCTGGTATCCGAACACTTACGATTTCGCCGGACGCTTGGCCCTGTCCGGCCACTCCTCTTCGTCCTCGTCGGCGTCGAGGGCATAGTCCGGCGGAGGGGTTTTCCTCTTTTTGGACACTTCGGCCTCCCCTACTGGGGCGGCCTTCCTCTTCTTTCCTCCCCCCGCTGGAGGGGGAGAGGTATCTTCTTCCTCCTCCTCGTCTTCACGGGAGGAGTGCGTCTCGGACTCGTCGGATGACGAGTCAGACACCATCATATGTCGGGAACTCTTTTGAGTCCCCGTGGCCTTCTTCTTCTTGGCCTTCTTCACCGGCACCACATAAGGTGCCGGAACTAGCAGCTTCACTAGGAGAGCAGGGGCTGGGTCTTCGGGCAAGGGAGCCGGACAGTTAATCAGTCCGGACTGCGCCTGCCAATCCTGTCAAAGGTAAGGGAGTTTAGATCCCGCATAGAGTCAAAATATGAAGAAACTTAACATCCTGTAAAATATGAAAATATTTTACCTCGCCAGCAGGACGCTGCGAGCTGAATCCGCGGTCCTCGGAGGCGGATGCGGGAGCCTCGGCGCCTTTGGTTAGCTCCTTCCAGGCACCTTCGTACGTCGTGTCGAAGAGCCTGCTCAGAGTCCGGTGCTGCGTCGGGTTGAACTCCCACAGATTGAAGTCCCGTTCTTGACACGGAAGGATCCGGCGGACGAGCATGACCTGGACTACGTTGGTAAGCCTGAGCTTCTTGTTCACCAGGGACCGGATGCATTTTTGCAGTCCGGTCACCTCTTCTTCATCGCCCCACGACAAGCCCGTCTCCTTCCAGGACGTGAGCCATGTAGGGGGTCCGGATCGAAATTCAGGGGCTGCGATCCACTTCGGATCGCGTGGCTCGGTGATGTAAAACCACCCTGACTACCACCCCTTCATGGTATCCACAAAGGAGCCCTCGGGCCATAGGACGTTGGCTATTTTGCCCACCATGGCACCTCCGCACTCCGCCTGGTTGCCGCGCACCACCTTTGGCTTGACGCTGAAGGTCTTGAGCCAGAGGCAGAAATGGGGGCGGATGCAGAGGAAAGCCTCGCACACGATGATAAACACCGAGATATTGAGGATGAAGTTCGGGGCCAGATCATGGAAATCTAGGCCATAGTAGAACATGAGCCCGTGGACGAATGGGTGGAGAGGAAAACCCAGTCCATGGAGGAAGTGGGGAAGAAATACTACCCTCTCATGGGGCATTGGGGTGGGGAGAAGCTGCCCCTCCTCAGGAAGCCGGTGCGCGATGTCTTTGGACAGGTATCCGACCTTCCTTAGCTTTTTGACATGGCTCTCCGCAATGGAGGAGACCATCCACTTGCCTCCCACTCCAGACATTGTCGGAGAAGGCTGAGGTAGGAAGTGCGGGCTTGGGCGCTGGAGCTTGGGTGCGCAGAAGATGGATGGGCAAAGGAAGAAGAAGGCGTAGGTAAAAAGGTGGATCCTTATCCCCTTATATGGGCGGATGTGACTGTGCGTCCCCACCAGCCTAGTAAAACTCGCTTGCCTAGCGCCGTGATAAATGGTGCGGTTGGGTTACCCACGTCCGTATTGATGAGAATCCCGTAATTGGGGGACACGATCTCTGCTTTGACAAGACGTGCCAAGGAAACCACCTCGCAAAACACGCTGAGGTGGAAAACTGAAAACGATTCGAATAGAGGCTTGGCCGTAGTGTGATATCACGCTGCGGAATACGTCAGCAGATTAGATTTGTGTTAATATTATTCTCTCTGTGGCAATGCGTGGAAACTTATTTTGCAGAGCCGGACACTACTTTTGGTGTTTACAAACTTTTATGAAGAATTTGGAGGAGGAACCCGCCTTGCAATGCCAAAGACAATCTACGCGCCGGACTCGTCGTCGTTGAAGCCTGGTTCAGGGGCTACTGAGGGAGTCCTGGATTAGGGGGTGTTCGGGTAGCCGAACTATACCTTCAGCCGGACTCCAGGACTATGAAGATACGAGATTGAAGACTTCATCCCCTGTCCGGATGGTACTTTCCTTGGCGTGGAAGGCAAGCTTGGCAATGCGGATATTCAAGATCTCCTACCATTGTAACCGACTTTGTGTAACCCTAACCCTCTCCGGTGTCTATATAAACCGGAGGGTTTTAGTCCGTAGGACAACTTCATACACAACAATCATACCATAGGCTAGCTTCTAGGGTTTAGCCTCCTTGATCTCGTGGTAGATCTACTCTTGTACTACCCATATCATCAATATTTATCAAGCAGGACGTAGGGTTTTACCTCTATCAAGAGGGCCCGAACCTGGGTAAAACATCGTGTTCCTTGCCTCCTGTTACCATCTGGCCTAGATGCACAGTTCGGGACCCCCTACCCGAGATCCGCCGGTTTTGACACCAACAGCGACATTGTGGGATGAAGCGGCCCGGACCGACCTTACACGTACGCTTACGTGAGACTGGTTCCACCGACTAACATGCACTAGTTTCATAAGCTGGCTGGCGGGTGTCTGTCTCTCCCACTTTAGTCGGATCGGATTCGATGAACGGGGTCCTTATGAAGGGTAAATAGAAATTGGCAATTCACGTTGTGGTTTTGGCGTTGGTAAGAAACGTTCTTGCTAGAAACCTATAGCAGCCACGTAAAAACTTGCAACAACAATTAGAGGATGTCTAACTTGTTTTTGCGGCAAGTGTTTTGTGATGTGATATGGCCAAAGGATGTGATGAATGATATATGTGATGTATGAGATGATCATGTTCTTGTAATAGGAATCACAACTTGCATGTCGATGAGTATGACAACCGGCAGGAGCCATAGGAGTTGTCTTTATTTATTTATGACCTGCGTGTCAACATAAACGTCATGTAATTACTTTACTTTATTGCTAAAGTGTTAGCCATAGTAGTAGAAGTAATAGATGACGAGACAACTTCAAGAAGACATGATGATGGAGATCATGATGATGGAGATCATGATGTCATGCCGGTGACAACGATGATCATGAAACCCCGAAGATGGAGACCAAAAGGAGCAAATGATATTGGCCATATCATGTCACTATTTGATTGCATGTGATGTTTATCATGTTTTACATCTTATTTGCTTAGAACGACGATAGCTTAAATAAGATGATCCCTCATAATAATTTCAAGAAAGTGTTCCCCCTAACTGTGCACCATTGCGAAGGTTCATTGTTTCGATGCACCACGTGATGATCGGGTGTGATAGATTCTAACGTTCGAATACAACAGGTGTAAGCCAGATTTACACACGCAATACACTTAGGTTGACTTGACGAGCCTAGCATGTACAGACATGGCCTCGGAACACGGAAGACCGAAAGGTCGAGCATGAGTCATATAGAAGATACGATCAACATGAAGATGTTCACCGATGTTGGCTAGTCCGTCTCACGTGATGATCGAACACGGCCTAGTTAACTCGGATCATGTTTCACTTAGATGACTAGAGGGATGTCTATCTGAGTGGGAGTTCATTAAGTAATTTGATTAAATAAACTTAATTATCATGAACTTAGTCTAAAATCTTTACAATATGTCTTGTAGATCAAATGGCCCACGTTGTCCTCAACTTCAACGCGTTCCTAGAGAAAACCAAGCTGAAAGATGATGGCAGCAACTATACGGACTGGGTCCGGAACCTGAGGATCATCCTCATAGCTGCCAAGAAAGATTATGTCCTAGAAGCACCGCTAGGTGACGCACCCATCCCAGAGAACCAAGACGTTATGAACGCTTGGCAGTCACGTGCTGATGATTAGTCCCTCGTTCAGTGCGGCATGCTTTACATCTTAGAGCTGGGGCTCCAAAAGCGTTTTGAGAGACACGGAGCATATGAGATGTTCGAAGAGCTAAAAATGGTTTTCCAAGCTCATGCCCGGGTTGAGAGATATGAAGTCTCCGACAAGTTCTTCAGCTGTAAGATGGAGGAAAATAGTTCTGTCAGTGAGCACATACTCAAAATGTCTGGGTCGCATAACCGCTTGACTCAGCTGGGAGTTAATCTCCCGGATGACGCGGTCATTGACAGAATCCTTCAGCCACTTCCACCGAGCTACAAGAGCTTTGTGATGAACTTCAATATGCAGGGGATGGAAAAGACCATTCCTGAGGTATATTCAATGCTGAAATCAGCAGAGGTGGAAATCAAAAAGGAATATCAAGTGTTGATGGTGAATAAAACCACTAAGTTCAAGAAAGGCAAGGGTAAGAAGAACTTCAAGAAGGACGGCAAGGGAGTTGCCGCGCCCGGTAAGCAAGCTGCCGGGAAGAAGCCAAAGAATGGACCCAAGCCTGAGACTGAGTGTTTTTATTGCAAGGGAAGTGGTCACTGGAAGCGGAACTGCCCCAAATACTTAGCGGACAAGAAGGCCGGCAACACTAAAGGTATATGTGATATACATGTGATTGATGTGTACCTTACCAGTACTCGTAGTAGCTCCTGGGTATTTGATACCGGTGCGGTTGCTCACATTTATAACTCAAAGCAGGAGCTGCCGAATAAGCGGAGACTGGCGAAGGACGAGGTGACGATGCGCGTCGGGAATGGTTCCAAGGTCGATGTGATCGCCGTCGGCATGCTACCTCTACATTTACCTACAGGATTAGTTTTAAACCTCAATAATTTTTATTTAGTGCCAGCTTTGAGCATGAACATTGTATCAGGATCTCGTTTAATTCGAGATGGCTACTCATTTAAATCCGAGAATAATGGTTGTTCTATTTATATGAGAGATATGTTTTATGGTCATGCTCCGTTGGTGAATGGTTTATTCTTAATGAATCTCGAGCGCAATGTTACACATATTCATAGTGTGAATACCAAAAGATGTAAAGTTGATAATGATAGTCCCACATACTTGTGGCACTGCCGCCTTGGTCACATAGGTGTCAAACGCATGAAGAAGCTCCATGCAAATGGACTTTTGGAGTCTCTTGATTACGAATCATTTGACACGTGTGAACCATGCCTCATGGGTAAAATGACTAAGACTCCATTCTCAGGAACAATGGAGCGAGCAACCAACTTATTGGAAATCATACATACTGATGTGTGCGGTCCAATGAGTGTTGAGGCTCGCGGTGGCTATCGTTATGTTCTCACCCTCACTGATGACTTGTGTAGATATGGGTATGTCTACTTAATGAAACACAAGTCTGAGACCTTTGAAAAGTTCAAGGAATTTCAGAGTGAGGTTGAGAATCAACGTGACAGGAAAATCAAGTTCTTACGATCAGATCGTGGGGGAGAATACTTGAGTCACGAATTTGGCACACACTTAAGAAAATGTGGAATAGTTTCACAACTCATGCCGCCTGGAACACCTCAGCATAATGGTGTGTCCGAACGTCGTAATCGCACTCTATAGGATATGGTGCGATCTATGATGTCTCTTACCGATCTACTGCTGCCATTTTGGGGCTATGCTTTAGAGACTGCCGCATTCACTTTAAATAGGGCTCCGTCGAAATCCGTTGAGACGACACCATATGAATTATGGTTTGGGAAGAAACCTAAGCTATCGTTTCTAAAAGTTTGGGGATGCGATGCTTATGTCAAGAAACTTCAACCTAAAAAGCTCGAACCCAAATCGGAAAAATGCGTCTTCATAGGATACCCTAAAGAAACTATTGGGTATACCTTCTACCTCAGATCCGAAGGCAAGATCTTTGTTGCCAAGAATGGGTCCTTTCTAGAGAAAGAGTTTCTCTCGAAAGAAATAAGTGGGAGGAAAGTAGAACTTGATGAAGTATTACCTCTTGAACAG
This sequence comes from Triticum aestivum, assembly GCF_018294505.1. Lineage (NCBI taxonomy): Eukaryota > Viridiplantae > Streptophyta > Magnoliopsida > Poales > Poaceae > Triticum > Triticum aestivum. The sequence continues at coordinate 753,364,574 of NC_057800.1, forward strand.
GTAAGTGACGCAGCTCGAGAAAATGTTCCTGAGGTGCCAGCACCGACTAGAGAGGAAGTTGATGATGATGATCATGAAACTTCAGATCAAGTTGCTACTGAACTTCATAGGTCCACGAGGACACGTTCCGCACCAGAGTGGTACGGCAACCCTGTCTTGGAAATCATGTTGTTAGACAACGGTGAACCTTCGAACTATGAAGAAGCGATGGTGGGCCCGGATTCCGACAAATGGCTGGAAGCCATGAAATCCGAGATAGGATACATGTATGAAAACGAAGTATGGACTTTGAATGACTTGCTCGATGAACGGCGAGCCATAGAAAATAAATGGATCTTTAAGAAGAAGACAGACTCGGATGGTAATGTGACCATTTATAAAGCTCGGCCTGTCGCTAAGGGTTATCGACAAGTTCAAGGGGTTGACTATGATGAGACTTTCTCACCTGTAGCGAAGCTGAAGTCTGTCCGAATCATGTTAGCAATTGCCGCATTCTATGATTATGAGATATGGCAAACGGACGTCAAAACGGCATTCCTTAATGGTTTCCTTAAGGAAGAATTGTATATGATGCAGCCGGAAGGTTTTGTCGATCCTAAGAATGCTGACAAGGTGTGCAAGCTCCAACGCTTGATTTATGGGCTGGTGCAAGCATCTCGGAGTTGGAACATTCGTTTTGATGAGATGATCAAAGCGTTTGGGTTTACGCAGACTTATGGGAAGCCTGCATTTACAAGAAAGTGAGTGGGAGCTCTGTAGCATTTCTCATATTGTATGTGGATGACATACTGTTGATGGGAAATGATATAGAATTCTTGGAAAGCATAAAGGCCTACTTGAACAAGTGTTTTGTCAATGAAGGATCTTGGAGAAGCTGCTTATATATTAGGCATCAAGATCTATAGAGATAGATCGAGACGCCTCATTGGTCTTTCACAGAGTACGTACCTTGACAAGATATTGAAGAAGTTCAAAATGGATCAGTCGAAGAAGGGGTTCTTGCCTGTATTGCAAGGTACGAGATTGAGCACGGCTCAATGCCCGACCACGGCAAAAGATAGAGAAAAGATGAGTGTCGTCCCCTATGCCTCGGCCATAGGGTCTATCATGTATGATATGCTGTGTACCAGACCTGATGTAAACCTTGCCGTAAGTTTGGTAGGAAGGTACCAAAGTAATCCCGGCATGGAACACTGGACAGCGGTCAAGAATATCCTGAAGTACCTGAAAAGGACTAAGGATATGTTTCTCGTTTATGGAGGTGACGAAGAGCTCGTCGTAAAGGGTTACGTCGATGCTAGCTTCGATACAGATCTGGATGAGTCTAAGTCACAAACCGGATATGTGTATATTTTGAATGGTGGGGCGGTAAGCTGGTGCAGTTGCAAGCAAAGCATTGTGGCGGGATCTACATGTGAAGCAGAGTACATGGCAGCCTCAGAGGCAGCATAAAAAGCAGTCTGGGTGAAGGAGTTCATTACCGACCTAGGAGTCATACCCAATGCGCCGGCCCGATGACTCTCTTCTGTGACAACACTGGAGCTATTGCCCTTGCCAAGGAGCCCAGGTTTCACAGGAAGACCAGGCATATCAAGCGTCGCTTCAACTCCATTCGTGAAAGTGTTCAAAATGGAGACATAGAGATTTGTAAAGTACATACGGACCTGAATGTGGCAGATCCGTTGACTAAACCTCTCCCTAGAGCAAAACATGATCAACACCAGAACTGCATGGGTGTTCGATTCATCACAATGTAACTAGACTATTGACTCTAGTGCAAGTGGCATACTGTTGGAAATATGCCCTAGAGGCAATAATAAAATGTTTATTATTATATTTCTTTGTTCATGATAATTGTTTATTATTCATGCTATAATTGTGTTATCCGGAAATTGTAATACATGTGTGAATACATAGACCACAACACGTCCCTAGTGAGCTCTAGTTGACTAGCTCGTTGATCAAAAGATAGTCATGGTTTCCTGACTATGGACATTGGATGTCATTGATAACGGGATCACATCATTAGGAGAATGATGTGATGGACAAGACCCAATCCTAAGCATAGCTCAAAGATCGTGTAGTTCGTTAGCTGTAGCTTTTCCGAATGTCAAGTATCATTCCTTAGACCATGAGATTGTGCAACTCCCGGATACCGTAGGAGTGCTTTGGGTGTGCCAAATGTCATAACGTAACTGGGTGACTATAAAGGTACACTACAGGTATCTCCGAAAGTGTCTGTTGGGTTGGCATGAATCGAGACTGGGATTTGTCACTGTCGGTGTCAAAACCGGCGGATCTCGGGTAGGGGGTCCCGAACTGTGCGTCTAGGCTGGATGGTAACAGGAGGCAAGGGACACGAAGTTTTACCCAGGTTCGGGCCCTCTCGATGGAGGTAAAACCCTACGTCCTGCTTGATTAATATTGATGATACGGGTAGTACAAGAGTAGATCTACCACGAGATCGAGGAGGCTAAACCCTAGAAGCTAGCCTATGGTATGATTGTTGATGTGTATGTCGTCCTACGGACTAAAACCCTCCGGTTTATATAGACACCGGAGAGGGTTAGGGTTACACCAAGTCGGTTACAATGGTAGGAGATCTTCATATCCGTATCGCCAAGCTTGCCTTCCACGCCAAGGAAAGTCCCTTCCGGACACGGGACGGAGTCTTCAATCTTGTGTCTTCATAGTCCAGGAGTCCGGCTGAAGGTATAGTCCGACCATCCGGATACCCCCTAATCCAGGACTCCCTCAGTAGCCCCTGAACCAGGCTTCAATGACGACGAGTCCAGCGCGTAGATTGTCTTCGGCATTGCAAGGCAGGTTCCTCCTTCAAGTACTTCATAGAAGATTTTGAACACAAAGATAGTGTCCGGCTCTTCAAAATAAGTTTCCACATATTGCCATAGAGAGAATAATATTTACACAAATCGAATCTGCTGACGTATTCCGTAGTGTGACATCACACCACGGCCAAGCTTTTATTCGAACCGTTTTATTGTCCCATCTCAGCGCGTTATGCGAGGCGGTTTCCTTGGCACGTCTTGTTAAAGCAGAGATCGTGTCCCCTTATTCCGGGATTCTCATTAATACGGGCGTGGGTAACCCAACCGTTTCTAGGACTCCTAGATTATAGGCAAGTCCAAACGGACACGGAGAGGACGCTTGATATTCACCCTCTTTATAAAGGGAACAAGGCTTTTATTTTTCCCTCCCATGCTCAATCGAATCCTTTCCCCACCTCAAGCTCAAACGCCCGAAGTTCAGGTCAGATGCTCCAAACCTTCAGTCATGTCTGGATCTAGCCTTCAAGGCCGATGGGTGCCTTCCTCCATCACGGAAGAAGACATCAAAAAGTTGAGGGAGGCTGGATATCTGACCGCCGAGATTTTGCATCGGCTGCCTCCCAAAGGGCAGGCCGTCCCCACCCCCGAACCCAACGAGAACATCGTGTTCGTATCCCTCTTCCTCCGAGGTCTAGGCCTTGCTCTGGATCCTTTCGTAAGGGGTTTGATGTTTTACTACATGCTAGACTTTCATGATCTAGATCCGGACTCCTTTCTTCATATCACAACATTTATTGTCGTGTGTGAGGCCTTCCTCCGAGTTACCCCTCACTTTGGCCTATGGCTCAAGACCTTTGAAGTGAAGCCGAAGATGATCGAGGGGCAACATGCAGCGTGTGGAGGTGCCTCAATACGCAAGATGACGGGAGCTCCGTGGCCCAAAGTTTCCATCCCAGAGGTGTCTGAATTGTGGCAACAGGAGTGGTTCAACATCACGGCTCCTAGAAGTGCCAAGTGGGCGCCCCCCCCCCCCTGTTTTCCGCTCGGGCCCCCCACCACAGCTGATGTCATGGATCAGCAGAGGTCTGAGCTGGGGGCCAGCCAAGGACGTGCCTATACTGCAAAGCCGTATTCGAGATCTCTTCAATGGAGATTTCAGTTTGGTTGCGGTAATACAGGTTATGCTGGTTCGTCAAGTCCAGCCTTGCAAAGGCCGGCCTCTTCGCCTGTGGGAGTTCAATCCCGAGGGACCGCGTGCCATTCAAAATTTCCTCGGCCTGACGCACGAGGAGATGTACAAGTCATTCTTCGGACCTCAGGTGGAGTGTCCGGAAATCACCGAGGACATGGGCCTGAGTAGTAACCGCGCCGTCGAATAGGTAAAGCATCTTCTGGCCAAACATACTATCTCTCTTTGTTACGAAGTTATTTCTGAAAGCTCTCTTTTTGACCAGGACTGGCTAACAAAGGCGAAGTTGATTCGGTGTTCGGCCCCCCTCCCTGAGGGTTTGGAAAATCTGGTATTGGAAAAGATGCTCCAGACCGCACCTTGCCCGGAGCCCTTGAAGGAAGATACTATGGAGGATAATGCGGGCGGACGCGGGCCCCCAACGCTGCCCATTCTAGCTGAGGGAGCGAGTGTATCCATGAAGGAAGACGACCAGAAGAGGAAAAGGACTGCGCCCAGGGATTCGGAAGCCGAAGCTTCCAAACGGGAGAAGAAGTCTCCCACAGAGGATCCTACCTCGGGGGGCGCCGTTGCCGCACAAAGTCCGCGGGGGGGTTAGTTCTCCCGTGAGTCGTAAGTGGCCCGAAATACTTTTAATAGTACAGATATGTCATCTTTTTCTTCTGACAAAATAACCACCGCATATATTTTTGCAGTTCGGGCCTTAGCCCCTCTCAAATGAGCTCGTCTTCGGGGGATCTTCTTCCAGAGATGATGGAGAGTGAAACGCCTCCTCCGGACTCCTCCGCTCCAGAAGCGGGCGACCCAGAAGTGTCGTCGCGGAGGGCCTCTCCGAGTCCGGTGAGGCCAGAAGATAATCCCATCGACCCCCTAAGCTCCCAGTGTCCGGCTTTTGAAGAGAGCAGACAAAAGAGTCCGGCACCGTCTGGTGTGCGACCGGATGTTCTGAGGGAGTTGGTGGGGCGAGCGGCCATCTCAGATGAACACCGTGTGCTGATGAATACGGTGATGGAGAGAATGTCGTCCGCTGAAAGCGGATTGCATGAAGCTTTTATGAGTCTACTGACAGGCTTCGAGGTACGTAAAAGAATGTATGATAGTCCTGCACATGCTAGGTGTGCCCTGTGTAGATAGTAGCCCCTGAGACTCTGGTTGTCGTCGGAAATGACGATGAACAGAGGATCATATTTCCAGGTAATAACCATACTGCCTCTATGTGCAGGTGATGGAAGCTCCGGTGGCTAGCCGGACTAGCGAGTTTTCCCATTTAGAACGGCAGTTGGATGCGACAGACGTCGACATCGAGCTTGTTAACAAAAGGCTTGACGAGGCGCAGGGTAAGTGTCCTCATCTGGTAAACGCCACATAGCAAGAGCAGCATGATGCCAGAATCTTTAATATGTTGTGACTGCAGATGGAGCTGCCACTGTTGAAGCCTTGCGGGCAGAACTTGCCCGAGCCAAGGAACAAGCGAGGTTGGCTAATGCGGCTGCTATGAAGGCGGCCGAGGAGTTGCAAGCCGAGAAGGCCGCGCATGGCGAGACCCGAGACAAGATGGCCAAGATGGCTATAGAATTAAAAGCCGCTGCCGACCGTTGCCGGGTTCTTGAAAAGGAAAACCAAGCGAAGGCATCGGACCTTGAGAAGGCTGCTGGGACGAAAAAGGATCTCCGCTCTGCTATGAGGGCAAAAAAGGAGGAGCCGCGGGAAGCCGGGGATATTGTAGCTGGGAAATCCTTTATGTTGTGGAGGAAATTTGGAGATCCACGGTATGCCCCTCTGGATCAGCTGTGGAGTTCGGAGGATGTGTATATGGATTTGGTGGCGAGCGCTACCGATGCGGCCAAGTACTTCCAGGGTCAGACGGGCCGTGAAGTAGACCAGCTATTTTGGAGATAATTCCATTCTCCTGAGCATCCACTTTCATTGACTGACCAATTAGCCGAATGGGCCAAACTAAATAGGTTGTCCGGACTCTCCATGAGGTATGTTGTGGATCAGCTATGGCCGGAAAGGTCAAAACCGAACAGCTATTTCGGCTTGGTGCAGCAGGTCCTTGACGTGATGCCGCGCATTAATGCGATGAGGAGGTCGGCGTGCATAGAGGGCGCACGGATGGCCTTTGCCCGTGTTAAGGCATACTGGGTGGAGATGGATGCTACCAATGTTGCAGCGCAGGATTCGGCTATAGGTCGAAAGGCTGCTGAGCACTACTTTGAAGAAGTTCTTGAGGGTACCCGTTTGATAGAGACCCAGTGCTCAAACAATATTATGTTTGAGTGATATGTAATCTCATTGTAAGTGAAATGCTTTTATAAATTTTTATAAGGCTATTTTTATACTTTTGCCTGAAAGTAATATGATGCCTCCTGGGCGGCCGTTTATGTATACATGTGTATAACCTGAAAGATTGGAGTCGTCAGCTTCAACCCCCACGCATATAATGCGGAGGTGCTCGCAAAAACACGCGTTCACACTTAACCCAACGTCTTGGTCCTATTAAGGAGGTGATAGCGGAGCGAGCGAGGCAACCGGACTATAATGCTTTAGCACTTTCACTTAGCCATAGGAGTTTGATAGTGGGGCTACTAGATAGCCCCTGGTGGCTCCGCACTCTCCCGATTCCGGGGTGCGTACATGCCTGGCCGGAAAACGGCCCTTCATTAAGGCGGAGGAATTCTAACATTCCCACAGGTCATCGAGTGGTTGACCAGTCTCACGCTATATCATGACAGTCAGTTTTCGGCTTTCTCTACTGAGGTGCTCCTCCGGATGAACCAGGGCACAATCGCAGTAGTTCTCCTTGTGCTACCTTAGCCGGCAAGGCGGAACGTAAGGCACCAAAACACAGGAGCCGGGCAAACCCAACATTTGAGCAAAGACAATGATTCGGAGCTGATGCATATAGGGCCAAACTCGCGACGCCGAACACTCCCTAAGGTATTCGGTCTTTGTGGTATAAACCGGGCCTAAATAGTGGCCTTTGTAAGAAGCCCCTTGTGTCCAGGTATGTGCATTTTTCTGGCGTGGCCACATGCCAAGACGTCAGCATCCTTCTCAACGGTGGATATGTATCAACAAGAGACAGTAAAAAAGGTTTATGCAGGGTCTTAATCTAAAAAGAATCCTTGGAGCGGGTCCCTGCTGCACGTCTGCGCCTGTGTCTCTGTTGTGTCGTATCCTGGACGGGTGTAGCACAATGATCGTCTGTAAAAGAGAGGAAGTTAAGTGAAAAAGTTGTCGTGTAAAAAGATAGTTTTTGAAAGAAACCATGTATATTTCAAGATGATAAGAAATTGCCACTTGTCTGGGCGCGTTGAGCCCCTTGTATTTGACAAATAGGGGTGTGACCACTTATTCCGTATAAATAGAGGCGCCAGACTTGATTAGTTGTATCTGAGGTCTTGACGACCTATTGGATGCTTTCGCTTGTCCGAGCGCCTTTAGTGTGCGGCTGCCAAGGCAGCCTCACTCTCTTCGGCGCGCAGAGATCGCTTGATATTTCCGTGCACTATAATGATGCCACGTGGACTGGGCATCTTGAGTGTGAGGGAGGCGTAGTGTGGTATTGCATTAAAGCGAGCGAAAGCTTCGCGTCCGAGCAGTGCTTGATAGCCACTTTGAAACGGAGTGATATGGAAAGTTAAATGCTCGCGACGGAAGTTGTCGGGGGAGCCGAATATAACTTGTAGTAGGAGGGAGCCCGTACAACGAGCCCCTGGGCCTGGCGTTACTCCTTTAAAGGTAGTATTGCTATGGCGAATTTGTGTTGGGTCTAACCACATCCCGCGGATTGTATCCTGATATATTAGGTTTAGGCTACTGCCGCCGTCCATCAAGACTCTTGTGAAGTGATATCCACCAATTACTGGATCTAATACCAGGGCAGCCCATCCTGCGTGTCGGATACTTGCGGAGTAATCGCGATGGTCGAAAGTGATCGGTTGAGATGACCAGTGGCAGGACGTCGTGGTGACAGGCACTTGGGTATATTTTCCTGGGAGTGTCGCGTTGTTTTTTCCCTTGATTACGTGTAACACGTTTACTGTTTTGACTTCTGGTGGAAATTTCTATTGTTCCCCCATGTCTTGCTTGGGGGGCTCGTCCCCGTCTTCACTTGGTGTATCCTCCCCCTTGTGTACGGCGTTAAGCTTGCTGGACTGCTTGAAAACCCAACATTCTCTATGGGTATGATTAGCAGGTTTACCAGGGGTACTATGAATCTGACATACTTGGTCCAGAATTTTGTTGAGGCTGGACAATTCATCCCTGGTGCCTTTAGGGGGCGGCTTTTGTCCTGGCCGAGAGCTTTTGAATCCGGCATTTACTGCCGTGCCCTTCGTGTTGTCTTCTTTATTCCGGCGTTTGTTATTGCTGTTGCGCCATAATTTCCCGTTTCCATCTCTAACTTCAGATGTACTGGGGTCGCTGGTGCTGCATCTGGCTAGCCAGCTGTCATCTCCCGTGCAAAAGTGGGTCATGAGGTTTGTTAATGCGGCCATCGTTCTCGGCTTATTTTGGCCGAGGTGTCTGGCGATCCATTCGTCACGGACGCTATGCTTGAAAGCCGCTAAGGCTTCAGCGTCCGGACAGTCGACAATTTGGTTCTTTTTAGTAATAAACATGTTCCAGAGCTTTTGGGCTGACTCTCCGGGCTGTTGAGTTATATGACTCAAATCGTCCGCATCCGGAGGTCGGACATAGGTCCCTTGAAAATTTGCCCGAAAGGCGTCTTCGAGCTCTTCCCAACTTCCAATGGAGCTTTCGGGGAGGCCTTTGAGCCAGTGACGAGCTGGCCCTTTGAGCTTGAGGGGTAGGTACTTGATGGCGTGGAGGTCATCTCCTCGAGCCATATGGATATGAAGGATGTAGTCCTCAATCCAGACCCCCGGGTCTGTTGTTCCGTCGTATGCCTCTATGTTTACGGGCTTGAATCCCTCAGAGAATTCATGGTCCAGCACCTCATCGGTGAAACATAGGGGGTGTGCGGCACCCCTGTAGCTGGGTATACCGCATTGTTCGGATGTTTGTTGTGTTGCATTGTATGCTGGGGCGCGCTTGTGTGGTCCATAGATGGATCTGGTTGCGCCGTCCTTTGGGTGCGAGCCCTCGCATGGGTCGCGTATTGTATTGTGAGCGGCGTTGTATGCCGCTCTGTGTTGGTAGAGGGGTCGTCTATCCGACCAGGTGGCTGCTTTGATATTTGGTTGTGGAGGTTCTGGGGCCTCCTCATCGAATTTGGGTAGCAGCTTCCGCTTTGGGTAGCTCTTGGAGGGGCGATTGTCGCCGTACCTTGCTGCAGTGCTGAGTATTTTACCCCATCTGAATTGGAGTGTGTCTTGCACGGCCTTGAGACTTTGCTTCTGCTTTTTCAGGCTCCTCGCTGTGGCAACAAGCCTTTTACGAGCAGTATGCTGCTCCGGGTGTCTGTCCGGCGTTATGTCGTCCGGACCATTATCCTTGATAGGATTTGTTTGTTCGGTTTCATTATCCGAATTGCCGTTGTCCGGCAGTGGTTCGCCCTGCTCCAGCGTTGGGTCTGTGTGATCGCTATTTCTGTCGAGGCGGGATTTGGGGCGGCGCTTGCGTCGCCGCTTTGAGTGCTTTTCGAGGGAACAAGCCTTTGGTGCGTCCTTCCGCTCCTCGTCGTCATCTTTTGGTGCGTCCACCATGTACACGTCATATGACGAGGTGGCGTTCAAGGGCCCAGTAGGCGTTAGTTCCTCATCATCTCCTTCATCGGTGTCCATACCGTCGATGTCTTCAGAGTCGAAGTCGAGCATGTCGGTTAAATCGTCGACAGTGGCTACAAAGTGGGTGGTGGGTGGGCTTTGAATTTCTTCATCGTCCGCATCCCAATCTCGCTGACCGTAGTCCGGCCAGGGCTCTCCTGATAAAGAGAGAGACTTTAGTGATTTTATAATATCGCCAAAGGGCGAGTGCTGAAAGATGTCCGCGGCAGTAAACTCCATGATCGGCGCCCAATCGGATTCGATTGGCAGAGGCGCGAATTGTTCGGAGTCCGGAGAGGAGTCCGACTCCTTGGAATCATGAGTCTCACGGAGTGCGGGGCTGGTGTTCGGCTCAATCGTCGTTAGGGTTGCAACCCCCGAGGTGGCGTCCAACCGCCCATCCTCGATCGATGTAGTTGGCTCCGAATTAGGGATCGGTGCTAACGTGGGTGTGGCCTCCAGGGCACTGTTCGGCGGCAGAGCTAAATCATGCTCGTCGTGACAGAGCGGCGCGCTCGGCAGTGGCTCGAATCCGTCGAAGATCAAGTCTCCGCAGATGTCAGCCGTGTAGTTTAAACTTCCAAATCTGACCTGACGGCCAGGGGCGTAGCTTTCGATCTGCTCCAGACGGCCAAGCGAATTGGCCCGCAGTGCGAAGCCGCCAAAGATGAAGATCTGTCCGGGGAGGAAGGTCTCACCCTGGACTGCATCGCTTTTGATGACCGTAGGAGCCATCAAGCCTGACGGCGATGACACAGAGGAACTCTCAATGAAAGCACCAATGTCGGTGTCAAAACCGGCGGATCTCGGGTAGGGGGTCCCGAACTGTGCGTCTAGGCCGGATGGTAATAGGAGGCAAGGGACACGAAGTTTTACCCAGGTTCAGGCCTCTCGATGGAGGTAAAACCCTACGTCCTGCTTGATTAATATTGATGATACGGGTAGTACAAGAGTAGATCTAACACGAGATCGAGGAGGCTAAACCCTATAAGCTAGCCTATGGTATGACTGTTGATGTGTATGTCGTCCTACGGACTAAAACCCTCCGGTTTATATAGACACTAGAGAGGGTTAGAGTTACACCAAGTCGGTTACAATGGTAGGAGATCTTCATATCCGTATCGCCAAGCTTGCCTTCCACGCCAAGGAAAGTCCCTTCCGGACACGGGACGGAGTCTTCAATCTTGTGTCTTCATAGTCCAGGAGTCCGGCTGAAGGTATAGTCCGGCCATCCGGATACCCCCTAATCCAGGACTCCCTCAGTCACTCCGCATGACAGAGAGGTATCTCTGGGCCCACTCGGTAATGCATCATCATAATGAGCTCAATGTGATCAAGTGGTTGATCACAGGATCATGCATTACGGTACGAGTAAAGTGACTTGCCGGTAACGAGATTGAACGAGGTATTAGGATACCGACGATCGAGTCTCGGGCAAGTAACTTACCGATTGACAAAGGGAATTGTATACGGACTGATTGAATCCTCGACATCGTGGTTCATCCAATGAGATCATCGTGGAGCATGTGGGAGCCAACATGCGTATCCAGATCCCGCTGTTGGTTATTGACCGGAGAGTCATCTCGGTCATGTCTGCATGTCTCCCGAACCCGTAGGGTCTACACACTTAAGGTTCGGTGACGCTAGGGTTGTTGAGATATTAGTATACGGTAACCTGAAAGTTGTTCGGAGTCCCGGATGAGATCCCGGATGTCACGAGGAGTTCCGGAATGGTCCAGAGGTGAAGATTTATATATAGGAAGTCAAGTTTCAGCCATCGGGGAAAGTTTCGGGGGTAATCGATATTGTACCGGGACCACCGGAAGGGTCCCGGGGGTCCACCGGGTGGGGCCACCTATCCCGGAGGGCCCCATGGGCTGAAGTGGGAGGGGAACCAGCCACTAGTGGGCTGGTGCGCCCCCTTGGGCCTCCCCCTGCGCCTAGGGTTGGAAACCCTAGGGGTGGGGGCGCCACCCTTGCCTTGGGGGGCAAGCCACCCCCTTGGCCGCCGCCCCCCTAGGAGATTGGATCTCCTAGGGTCGGCGCCCCCCCCCCCTAGTGACCCTATATATAGTGGGGGAGGGAGGGCAGCCGCACCCAAGCCCCTGGCCTCTCCCTCTCCCTCCCGTGACACTCCTCCGTCTCCCCGCGCTTGGCGAAGCCCTGCCGAGATCACCGTTGCTTCCACCACCACGCCGTCGTGCTGCTGGATCTTCATCAACCTCTCCTTCCCCCTTGCTGGATCAAGAAGGAGGAGACTTCTTCCCAACCGTACGTGTGTTGAACACGGAGGTGCTGTCCGTTCGGCACTTGGTCATCGGTGATTTGGATCACGACGAGTACGACTCCATCAACCCCGTTCTCTTGAACGCTTCCGCGCGCGATCTACAAGGGTATGTAGATGCACTCCTCTCTCCCTCATTGCTAGATGACTCCATAGATTGATCTTGGTGATGTGTAGAAAATTTTAAAATTCTGCTACGTTCCCCAACAGCGTAGTGACGTGCAACGGAAGAAGAGTTGGGGCAGCGCGTCCGCACGGATCGTCTCCTCCTCGTCCGATCTCCCTCGTATAGCCGGTAGTCGGTTCCCACGTACAGGTTCACCGGATCAGCGTAAGTGCATCGCGTCTAATGGTATCCACGCGTGCAGGAGGAACGTCGTGCGGCGGACTGCTAGGTCCGATCACACAACCGGCGGCGAGTGGAGGTGTCTATTCGCGACACATGCAAACCCTAGTGACAGCGCCAAAGCAATCAATCGCGTGAGTGTGCGGCACCTCCACTTTATATAGGCGTCCGTCACGGGCTCAACACTTGGGCCTCGCACGGACCCTAAAGCCCATAAGTCTACTCGGCCACAATCCGAATACAGCTCGGATCACATCCGACCAGTGTCCTCGGATCCGACCTCGTAGGTTCCTTCCCTTAAGCGTGCGACCCCTTAGGTTCAAGCCGGCTTGGTCGCAGTTCGGATCACCTCCGAACTGCACAGTTGGTAGCGGCCTTTAGCAAGGCATGTCGAACACCAAACAGACTATGAAGCTGGTTAGGCGAACCTGTACATCATACTTCCATTCCTTTTGCCACACGATATATGTTGTCGGGCTCAAGGCGAGTGTGTCATCCTTGTGCTAGCCCGACCTCTTTCTCGTTCCAGTGATGCCGACCACAAACCAGATTATCTCATAATCCTTGTCGCATGGCCGTGCTTATCCTGGTCGGATCACAAGAGGGGCCCAGAGTATATCTCTCCTGATCGGAGGGGCAAATCCCATCTTGCTCGACCATGTCTCACAGCATGGTTCTGGACAAACCCGAAACCTACCTTTATAACTACCCAGTTACGGAGTAGCGTTTGGTCGGCCCAAAGCAAGTCTGTCACCATCCCAAGTACATGCATCAGCTCAGGTCTTAGGACATAGAACATATGTTGTACTAGAGACTCACAGATGACATTCCGCTGTGTCTCATAATTGGGTCTGTCCGACTCGGACCTTATCTCGACTCGGATCCGACTACGTCGAATCCGACCAGATCCTTCCAAGTCCATATTATCCGGTTAGCATCCAATGCTCCATGGCTAGTGTCGGTGTCAAAACCGGCGGATCTCGGGTAGGGGGTCCCGAACTGTGTGTCTAGGCCGGATGGTAACAGGAGGCAAGGGACACGAAGTTTTACCCAGGTTCGGGCCCTCTCGATGGAGGTAAAATCCTACGTCCTGCTTGATTAATATTGATGATATGGGTAGTACAAGAGTAGATCTACCATGAGATCGAGGAGGCTAAACCCTAGAAGCTAGCCTATGGTATGATTGTTGATGTGTATGTTGTCCTACGGACTAAAACCCTCCGGTTTATATAGACACCGGCTAGGGTTAGGGTTACACAAAGTCGGTTACAATGGTAGGAGATCTTCATATCCGTATCGCCAAGCTTGCCTTCCACGCCAAGAAAAGTCCCTTCTGGTCGAAGTCTTCAATCTTGTGTCTTCATAGTCCAGAGTCCGGTTGAAGGTATAGTCCGGCCATCCGGACACCCCCTAATCCAGGACTCCCTCAGTAGCCCTTGAACCAGGCTTCAATGACGACGAGTCCGGCGTGCATATTGTCTTCGGCATTGCAAGGCGGGTTCCTCCTCCAAGTACTTCATAGAAGATTTTGAACACAAATATAGTGTCCAGCTCTGCAAAATAAGTTTCCACATATCGCCATAGAGAGAATAATATTTACACATATATAATCTGCTGACGTATTCCGTAGCATGTCACACCACGGCCAAGCCTTTATCCGAGCCGTTTCATTATCCCACCTCAGCGCGTCATGCGAGGCGGTTTCCTTGGCACGTCTTGTTAAAGCAGAGATCGTGTCCCCTTATCCCGGGATTCTCATCAATATGGGCGTGGGTAACCAACCGCGCCATTGATTACGGCGCTTGGAGATAAGCGAGTTTTACCAGGCTGGTGGGGACATGTAGTTGCGTCCACCCATATAAGGGGATAAGGATCCATCTTTTCACCTACGCCTTCTTCTTTCTTCACCTATCCATTCTTGCGCACTCGATCTCCAGCGCCTAAGTCCGCACTCCCCACCTCAACCTTCTCCAGCCATGTCCGGAGCGGGAGGCAAGTGGATGGTCTCCTCCGTCACGGAGGGACACATCAAAAAGCTGAGGAAGGCCGGATACCTGTCTAACGACATCGCGTACCGGCTTCCCGAAAAGGGGCAGATCATCCCCACCCCTAGGCCCCATGAGAGGGTGGTGTTACTCCCCATTTCCTCCGCGGACTGGGTTTCCCTCTCCATCCATTTATCCGGTGGCTCATGGTCTACTATGGCCTGGATTTCCACGATATGGCCCTGAATTTTGTCCTCAACATCTCGGCGTTTATCGTCGTGTGCGAGGCTTTCCTCTGCATCCGCCCCCATTTCAGCCTATGGCTCAAGACTTTCAACGTCAAGCCGAAGGTGGTGCGCGGCAACCAGGCGGAGTGCGGAGGCGCCATGGTGGGCAAGATGGCCAACGTCCTATGGCTCGAGGGCTCCTTTGTGGAGACCCTGAAGGGGTGGCAATCGGGGTGGTTTTACATCACCGAGCCGCGCGACGCCGAATGGGTCACACCCCCCGAGTTTCGATCTGGACCCCCTACGCGGCTCACCTCCTGGAAGGAGACGGGTCTCTCGTGGGGAGCTGACCGGACTCCAAACATGCGTCAAAACCCTGGTGGACAAGAAGCTCAAACTTGTCAACGTAGTCCAGGTTATGCTCATCCGCTTGATCCTCCCGTGCCAACAACGGGCTTTCAACCTGTGGGAGTTCGACCCGGCGCGGCACCAAACTCTGAGCAGGCTCTTCGACACGACGTACGAAGATGCCTGGAAGGTGCTTTTCAAGGGCGTCGTGGCTCCCGCATCCGCTACTGAGGATCGTGGATTCAGTGCGCAGCGTCACGCTCTTGCGGTAAGCTGTGTTTTCCTTTTACAGGGTATCAGTTTTTCATAGTTTGACCCCATGCGGGATCTAAGCTCACTTTCCTTTGACAGGATTGGCAGGTGACATCCGGACAGATCAACTGTCCGGCTCCTTTGCCCGAAGGCCCAGCGGACGCTCGCTTGGCGAGGCTGCTGGTTCCGGCACCCTATGTGGTGCCGGAGAAGAAGGTCAAGAAGAAGGCCACGGGGACTCGAAAGAGTGTCCGACGCCCGGAGATGTCAGATTCATCATCCGATGAATCCAAGACGCACTCCTCCCGCGAAGACGAGGAGGAGGAAGAAGAGACCCCTCCCCCTCCAGCGGGGGAAGGGAAGAAAAGGAAGGCTGCCCCAACCGGGGAGGCCGAAGGGTCCAAGAAGGGGAAAACCCTTCATCCGGACTATTCCACCAACGCCGACGACGGCGGAGAGGAGTGGGCACCCAGGGCCAAGCCCCTGGCCAAATCGTAAGTATCCGGATACCAGAGTAATTCATAGTATTTGTTTACTGCACAGCTTTCCCTTACGTCGAATATGTTTATGCAGCCCACCCAAAGACCGGCTCGACGCGTCGTCGAGCGGCTCACTGGACTCGTCGGATGTGAACTCGCTTCCGACGGCTTCCTCCCCCCGCCCTACAGATGACACTGAAGTGTTGTACCAACAGGTTCCAAGCCAGGAGGAGGTGGTCCTGGAGGTGCTGCAAGGCGACCTCCCGGATTCCAGGAGAAAAGGGGATGAAACCCCCCAGGGCTCCAAGTCCGGCTCTAGGCCGGACACTGCTCCGGAACCTTCAAAGGTTCCAGAGTCCGGCGGGCGACCTCCTTCCAAGAGGAGCCAGCCCACTGTGCCGGCGACCCCCGTCCAACCGGAGGCGCCAGACAATCTATTGGAGGCGCTCCAAGGCGCCTTCATCGACGAGGGGCACCGCACTATTATGAGTGCGGTGATCCAGAAGGTTCAGTCTGCCAAGAGAGGACTGACTGAAGCTTGTACTAGCCTTTTAACAGGCTTTGAGGTAAGTAAAGAATGTGTAACTAATATTACCGCATAGACCATAGCCCCTGATGCTCTGTTTGGCGTTCGGGAAGAAAAGCCGAATAGAGGATCAAATAGAATTCGCAGGAGTCTAACAAAAAAGAGTCAATATGCGTATACAGGCTTCTCTGCTTGCGTCCGCCGCACTGACTGCGGAAGTGGACACGCTAAAGCAGAACCTCGAGTTGTCCGAGCAAGAGCTCGGGCGTGCCAAGAAGCAGCTCGAGGAGGAGGAAGGTAAGAAATACCTTGTTTAAATATACATATATATAAAGGTGCAATTGCAAAAAATGACAGGATTATCGTGGCTATTGTAGGGGCCACGTCTGAGGTGGCGACCCTTAAGCAAGCGCTGGACGAGGCCGAGAAGAAGGCAGCCATGGAGCGCACCGAGCGGGAGAAGTATGAGGCCGAGGTTGGCAAGGTGCGGCAAGAGCTCCATGCTCTCATGGAAAAACATGAGAGTTTGGAGCTTGACTCAAAGACGCGAGCGTCCGAGCTCGCGGTGGCTATTGAAAATGCCAAGTCTGCCAAGGCCGAATCCCAGAAGACCCTCCAGGAGTTGGATGAAGTGAAGAAGATAGCGGCGGGTAAGGCATTCTTTATGCAAAGCAAACACATAAACGTGAGTTACTTGTTACTTACCCGAATCCGGAGCTCTCCAGGAGCGTTCACAGATCTTCCCCGGAGTGTGTTGATGCCGCCGCATTCTATCGAGCTGAGAAGGGCAGCTCGACGGAGAAGGTGTTCTGGTCTCAGTACGCTGAGGCCGGACACCCCGTGCCCCTGAGCGACCAGCTGAAGCAACTGGTCAAGCTCCACAAGGCGGCCGAACAGGCCATGAAGGGCCTCATAGTTTGGCTGTGGCCTGGAGAGGCTCAGCCTGGGAGCTATTTCGGGCTGGTGCGGCGGCTCGTGCAGGCCTGTCCAAGGCTCGAAGTCATCAAGCGCTCCGTCTACATTGAAGGTGCCCGTAGGGCCCTTGCCTGTGCTAAGGTGCACTGGGGCAAGCTGGATGCTGAGAAGCTTGTGAAGGACGGGCCTCCGGTGGGGAAAGAGCATCGCAAGCCCGAAAATTATTATAAGGATGTTCTGAAGGGTGCCTGCCTTGTGGCGGATGAATGTTTCAGAGATGTAATTTTTGAGTAAAACTCGCTCATTTTGTCCTGTGCGCTGAAACCTTGTTCATATGTGCTAAGCAATGCTGTTTGAATTTAAAATATTACCTTCTGTGCGGCTGTTTATCAATTCTGAGAGATGGCAAGTCGTCGGCTTCTGCCCCCGTGCCGCTAGTGCTGGGGTGTTCGGGGATAAACCTGAGCGCTCTTTTTCCCATGTTTGGGTCCTTCGAGGGAGGCGCTCAGCCCAACGAACAAGGCAATCGGACTATAATGCGTGAACACTCTCACTTAGCCATAGAATTCTATAATTTTAAATTTCGGCGAAGCCCTGGTATTCGGAAGACCGAGTTCGGGGTGCTATCCACACCTTGGCCGGATAAAGCCGGCTCCTTGCCCTAAGCGGCATAAGTCGTTAGGGCCTCGAAAAAACCTCTCGAACAGCGACCAGCTCTTGCTTCATCATGACAGTCAGTTTTAGCTTTCTCCACTGAGGTGCTCGACCCAGCTCAACTGGGGCACAATCGCAGTGGTTCTCCTAGTGCTACCTTAGCCGATATAGGGAACGTAAGGCACCAAAACATAGGAGCCGGGCAAACCCAACTATTGACCCAAGACATGATTCGGAGCCGATGCATATAATGCTATAAGTTCAGGGTGCCACACTTGTTAAAGTGTTCGGACTTCTCACGCCATATTGAGGGGTACTAAAGCCCCTGGCGTATTTTGGCCGTACCAACGTGTACGGGTGCAACATGTCGTTAAGGAGCATATATAAAAAAAAGGTAATGCAAAAATAGACGAAGGTTGTGCATTGTTTACTAAAAAAAGGGGTGCGATCAAGGCAGAACAATACAAGTAATGCGATAAGTGGAAGGTTGGACTAGTTAACATGTCCGTTTCAGGGGCAAGCTGTGGAATAGTATGCGGAACGGGTATACTGCTCGTGATAGAGACCACCTGGGAGTTCCGTAATGCGGCGTGGCTTGTCTGCTTCCCTGGTTCTTGCATCGTTTGTGCGGCAATTGAACTGCCGAATAGGCCTTCCGAAGGATGGAGTCCTTAAAGTAAGAGAAAATTTAAAAAAATCGGCAGCCCCTGGTATTGTTTAAGCCGTGTTTTGGGCGTGCCGTGATGGTGCCCCTCCCCCTGTGCCCATGGTATCTCTAGAGCGTAGTTATGTACGCGAAGTACTGGCGTCGCCTTTTTGCGAGGGTTGGGGTCGGGGCCGCATTGCTACGCCTGCTCGGATCGTGCCAGGCGGTCTTGTTGTAGGTTACTCCTGGCGCGCTTGACGGTGTCTGGTCGTTTAGTGGCCGGACTGGAGAACTGCCTGGAGAGGCTGCTTTGTACTTCCGCTGCAAGGGCCGCCGTGTGCTCCTCCGTTCGGAGGGAGCGTTTGGTGTTTCATTGACCGTAATTACTCCTCGAGGGCCTGGCATCTTGAGCTTAAGGTATGCGTAATGCGGTACCGCAATGAACTTAGCGAATGCGGTTCGCCCGAGCAGTGCGTGATAACCACTATGAAACGGGACTATGTCGAAGATTAACTCCTCGCTTTAGAAATTATCCGGAGATCCGAAGACCACTTCAAGTGTGACTGAGCCTGTACAGTTGGCCTCTACACCTGGTATTACGCCTTTAAAGGTTGTTTTGGTGGGCTTAATCCTCGAGGGATCTATGCCCATTTTCCGCACTGTATCCTGGTAAAGCAGGTTCAGGCTGCTGCCGCCGTCCATAAGGATTCTAGTGAGATGAAATCCGTCAATAATTGGGTCTAGAACCAATGCGGCGAATCCTCCATGACGGGTGCTAGTGGGATGGTCCCTTCGATCAAAGGTGATCGGGCAGGAGGACCATGGGTTGAACTTTGGGGCGACTGGCTCTACCGTGTATATGTCCCTTAAGTGCGCTTCTGCTCCCTTTTGGGGACGTGGGTTGCGTATATCATGTTCACCGTCCGCACTTGTGGGGGAAAACCCTTCTGTCCATTGTTGTTCGGCGGCCGGGGCTCCTCGTCGTCATCGCTATGCAGCCCCTTTTCTTCATTTTTGGCGTTTAACTTGCCTACCTGCTTGAACACCCAACAATCCCTATTGGTGTGATTGGCTGGCTTTTCGGGGGTGCCATGTATCTGGCACGAGCGGTCGAGTATCCGGTCCAAACTGGAAGGGCCCCTAGGATTCCTTCTGAATGGCTTTTTCCGCTAACTGGATTTAGAGCCTCTGAATCCGGCATTAACCGTCATATCATCAGCATTGTCGTCGTTAATGCGGTGCTTCTGCTTGTTGCGACGCGACCTGCCACTACTGTCCCTGGTGTCCGAATTACCAGGGTTCTTGGTCATATTGTTACTACGAGCAAGCCAGCTGTCTTCTCCCGCGCAAAAGCGGGTCATGAGTGTCGTGCTGCCATAGATTTCGGCTTTTCCTGACCAAGGTGTCGGGCCAGCCACTCGTCACGGATATTGTGCTTGAAGGCTGCTAGGGCCTCAGCGTCCGGACAGTCGACTATTTGATTTTTCTTTGTTAGGAACTGTGTCCAGAATTGCCTGGCCGATTCCTCTGGCTGCTGAATTACATGACTTAGGTCATCGGCGTCTGGGGGTCGCACATAGGTGCCCTGGAAATTGTCGAGGAATGCGGCTTCCAGGTCCTCCCAACAACTGATTGATCCTGTTGGCAAGCTGTTAAGCCAATGCCGAGCTGGTCCTTTAAGCTTGAGTGGGAGGTATTTGATGGTGTGGAAATCATCGCCGCAGGCCATGTGGATATGAAGGAGATAATCCTCGATCCATACCGCAGGATCTGTTGTGCCATCATATGATTCGATGTTTACGGGTTTGAAACCCTCGGGGATTTGATGATCCATTATTTCATCTGTAAAGCAGAGTGGGTGTGCGCGCCTCTGTACTAGGCTATATCATGACGTAGCTCCAGTGAGCCTTGTCTACTGTGTTCGGCCCTACCGAATTTGTGGCCGGCGTGACGGATGCCGTCTCGAGCCGTGGGGCGCCCACTCGATTCGTAGATCGATCTTGTTTGCCTTGCCTTGTCCTCCAACATGTCTTGTAAGTCCGGCGCATATTCTCGTGCCTTGGTATGGGGTGCGGCTTGAGTGGAGGGCCGAGATGCCTCTCTGTCGCAGCCACGAGGTGGTCGGTCGGCCGCATCAAGTGCTTCCTCCTCTAATCGGGGTAGCAACCTGCGCTTTGGGTAGCTCTTGGAGGGGCATTCGTGTTTATGCTCTTCGGCCGCGAGGACTTCAGTCCATCTGTCGACTAGCAGATCTTGATCAGCTCTAAGCTGTTGCTGTTTTTTCTTGAGGCTTCTTGCCGTGGCCATAAGCCTGCGTTGAAAACGCTCTTGCTCGACGGGATCCTCTGGCACGACAAATTCGTCGTCGTCGAGGCTTGCCTCTTCTTCGAAGGGAGGCATATAATTATCTTCCTCGACCTCTCTGTCTGCCGCTCTCTCATGAGGGCTGGTTTCGCCATCCTCCTATGCTAAATCTTGCTGGAGGGGGTTTTCTTCGGCGCTTTTCGGACTATTATTATCTCCCGTGCTGGAATCGCCGTATTTATTTTGGCGGGATTTTGAGCGGCGCCACTGACGCCGGCGCTTAGGTTGTTTCTTGGAGGGGTCATCCTCCGTTGTTCCATCGCCATCTTCCTCTTTTGGGGTGTCCACCATGTATATGTCATATGACGAGGTGGCTTTCCAGGGCCTAGTAGGCGCTGGTTCTTCATCATCTCCTTCATCGGCGTCCATACCGTCGATGTCTTCGGAGTCGAAGTCGAGCATGTCGGTTAAGTCGTCGACAGTGGCTACAAAGTGGGTGGTGGGTGGGCTTTGAATTTCTTCATCGTCCGTACCCCAAATTTGCTGACCGTAGTTCGGCTAGGGCTCTCTTGATAAGGAGAGAGACTTCAGTGACTTCAGGATATCGCCCAAAGGCGAGTGCTAAAAGATGTCCGCGGCAGTGAACTCCGTGATCGGCGCCCAATCGGATTCGATCGGCAGGGGCGCGGAGGGTTCGTAGTCCGGAGAAGAGTCCGGCTCCTTGGAGTCACGAGTCTCGCAGAGTAAGGGGCTGGTGTTCGGCTCAATTGTCCTTAGGGTCGCAGCCCCCGAGGTGGCGTCCAACCGCCCATCCTTGATCAGCGCAGTTGGCTCCGAATTAGGGATCGGAGCTGACGCGGGTGCGGCCTCCAGGGCACTGTTCGGAGGCAGAGCTAAATCATGCTCGTCGTGACAGAGCGGCGCGCTCGGCGGTGGCTCGAATCCGTCGAAGATCAAGTCTCCGCGGATGTCAGCCGTGTAGTTTAAACTTCCGAATTTAACCTGACAGCCAGGGGCGTAGCTTTCGATCTGCTCCAGATGGCCAAGCGAATTGGCCCGTAGTGTGAAGCCGCCGAAGATGAAGATCTGTCCGGGGAGGAAGGTCTCACCATGTACTGCATCGCTTTTGATGATCGTAGGATCCATCGAGCCTGACTGCGACGACATAGAGGAACTCTCAATGAAAGCACCAATGTCGGTGTCAAAACCGGTGGATCTCGGGTAGGGGGTCCAGAACTGTGCGTCTAGGCCGGATGGTAACAGGAGGCAAGGGACACGAAGTTTTACCCAGGTTCGGGCCCTCTCGATGGAGGTAAAACCCTACATCCTGCTTGATTAATATTGATGATATGGGTAGTACAAGAGTAGATCTACCACGAGATCGAGGAGGCTAAACCCTAGAAGCTAGCCTATGGTATGATTGTTGATGTGTATGTTGTCCTACGGACTAAAACCCTCCGGTTTATATAGACACCAGCTAGGGTTAGGGTTACACAAAGTCGGTTACAATGGTAGGAGATCTTCATATCTGTATCGCCAAGCTTGCCTTCCACGCCAAGGAAAGTCCCTTCCGGACACGGGACGAAGTCTTCAATCTTGTGTCTTCATAGTCCAGGAGTCCGGCTGAAGGTATAGTCCGGCCATTCGGACACCCCCTAATCCAGGACTCCCTCAGCTAGTGAGACCAAGCCATTGACTGTGTCATATGCTAGTCTAGTTGGATGTGTGTCCACACAGCCCTTTCGACTAGGGACCTTTTAGGACAGTCATCATGCAATGCATAGTCCCACAAACAAGTCACGTACTTGCTGATACACATCATTGATAATGTCCAAGGACTATCTTTATTCATAAACACATAGGAAATATCATCATACATGATTGCCTCTAGGGCATATCTCCAACAAACTGGTGGTGAACACATGATACTGTCCACTACTCAACTGCTTTGGATTGCTCTGGTATCCAGATTGATGTTGCTGCTGTTGACCACCTTGGCCAGATTGCTGACTGTACCCACCTTGATTTCCTTGGGAGCCTTGAAAATTGGAATTTGAACCGCTGCCCGGACCATGAAAACCGCCACCACCTGAGCCACTGCACGGCCCATTATTGCTATTGAACATGTTAGAATTCTTGAAAGCTTTCATGATCGTACAGTCCTTCCACAGGTGAGTGGTTGGCTTCTGTTGAGTGTCGTGCCTTGGACAAGGCTCATTTAACAGCTGCTCAAGAGTGGGGCCTGACCCGCCGGACCGAGGAGGTGGCCTCCCCTTACGTCATTGATTGTTTCCCTATGCGTTGGTGTTAGCCACAAACTCTAAAATACCGTTAGCCTTACGTTTATTATTGCCTCCTTGGTTTGTCGGGTTATGCTGATGACCCTTGCCATTCTTCTTCCCCTTCCCTGTCTTTTCCTCATCGGACTCGGGATCCTTGGTACTATCAGAGTCGGCATAGTTGACTAGAGCCGCCATCAGCTGGCCCATGTCATTATAATCGCGTTTGAGCCGTCCCAGCTTCTGTTTTAGAGGCATAAAACGACATTTTTTCTCCAACATTAAGACTGCAGAGCCGGCATCCATCTTATCGGATGAATGTATTATGGCTTTGACCCGGTGCACCCAATAGGTCGTGGACTCTCCTTCCTCTTGTTTACAATTAGTTAAATCCACAATTGGCATGGGCTGCTTGCAAGTGTCTTTAAAGTTCTAAATAAACCAGGCTTTTAATTCTGTCCATGAGCCGATGGAATTGGGTGGCAGCCCCTTTAACCAAGTGCGAGCCATTCCATCTAACATCATAGTGAAGTACTTGGCCATTGCGGCGTCACTGACCTCCAATAACTCCATGGCCATCTCATAGCTTTTAATCCATGCCACTGGCTGTAAATCGGTCGTATAATTGGGCACCTTCCGAGGCCCCTTGAAATCCTTTGGCAAACGCTCATTACGCAGAGCCAGCACCAAGCAAGGGACACCTCCTGTCCTTGTGGCCACGCCTGCCTCAACAGAGGTCGTCGGATAAACCGGAAAAGCCTGGTGAGCCGCCTGCTTAGCTGCCTGTTGAACCGCCCGCTTAGCTTCTTGGCGGATCCTATCCTGGTCAACCAAGTTAAGGGCTCCATCCTGCGCCGGGTCATGCCCGCGCGGCTGGTCACGGCATCGGGCGTTGCTTGAAACGGCTGCTGAATCCATGTGCCTGCTATAACTCGGGCTCCGGCTTGGGCAAGGGGTCGAATGAATCATGTCTCGACTATAAGAATAAGCCTCCTGCTATGCCAGAGCCGTCTGAAGAAGTTCTCTGACCCTTCAGGTCTCAATCGCTGTTGGAGAGTCACCCTCCGCTGGGAGAGCCGCCAATCGCGCCGCCGCAGCGATCATGTTCTCCAAAGGGTTAGAAAAATGACCCAGTGGTGTTGGTACATAATGAGGAGTAGCAGTATTCACACGAGGGGGTTCCATAGCCCGTGGCTAAACCGGCGCCCCAGCCCCGGGCATTGCGACCCGGTTCACCTCTGGCGGGTTACTGGGGCCTGCACCGGGTGTGTGGAAGAGGTTTCTAGGATCATAAGTCAAAGGCAGATGTGATTGAGTCTTCTGGTGTCTTCTCCTCATAACCTCGTTTGATGCGTTTAGATCCATCGTGAGCCGAAAAGCCTCTGATTGAAGCTGCTGAGCTCGAGAATCCAAAGCCGCTCGCTCTGTGGCCATCTTGACGTCCTCCGCCGCTAAGTTTTCTTTGGCTTGTATTACCTCCTCACGTAACCGTGCCACTTCTGCATCGTGTTGAGCCGGATCCGTCGGGTCAACCACGGCAGTCAACAGGGCTGTCATCCTATCCATGAGATCCATCAGCACCTGAGCCGGCGGGCGCGTGGGGCCTCCTGCCCCGGCCGCTGCTGACCCGGTAGTTATCGCTGCCGCAGCTGTAGAGTTTTGAGCGGGTTGCGTGCCAGTCATGAACATCCCCGCTCTGCTTGGCGGCTCAAAGGGGTCTGGAATACTGCTGCCATCGAAACAGCCCCCAAGCCCACCATCTTGCGGTTGATACAACGAATCTGTCTCACCCGTGGATGACTCGCCATCAGATTGGACGGCCGTCTCGCCACCAGACACAGATCCTTCAGAAAATTCCCCTCCATGGATGCATCCCACGAAGGCAGGCTTCATAGCCGGCCGAGCCCGGGCGGGTCTCACACGCTGAGCCATCTCGATGATGTCGGTGCAGATGTCCGGCTCAGGACCCTGCTCGCCAATCCGGGCGATGAAGACGTGGATCCCGCCGAAGGGGACCCGGTATCTGTACTCAATTGAGCCAGCGTCAGGGCCCCAGCCTGCGTCGTCGATGTAGAGCTTGCCACGATGACTCTTGGTCATCTGGCCCACAGCGTATCCCTAGAGCCCTTCGAAGCTTCCCTTCAAGAACTCAAATCCACTGTGCGCTGGCCCCATGATGGGCGCCAACTGTCGTGGAATTGTCACGGCAGATGTCCTAGTGAAAGGACTTAGTCGTGGAGCCATCGCAACTAGGAAGCTTAAAGGGGTTAAACGGGACAAAGGACACGAGAGGTTTATACTGGTTCGGCCCCTTGCAGTGAAGGTAAAGGCCTAGTACAGTTGATATGGTATTGCTAGGTTTCGATGACCAAGGAGCGAATACGCTTAACTTGGCTCTCGATCTATTGTTTCTTGTCCTAAGCCGCCGCCGGGTCGTCCCCTTATATACATGGGTTGACGCCCTGCGGCCTACAAAGTCCCGGCCGGCTCATCCAACGTGTTCGGCTCGGTGACGTATCTTACATGCCTTGTATTACAAGTCTATTCATACATGGCGGTTTATACTTACGGGCCTTAAGCCGCCTCCAGGATTGGGCCTATTATAAGCCTAATTGTAAACCTTCATCTTGTATACTCTTGGACTTCATTTAGGTAAACCGCCATTGTGGTTGACCCGGCCCCTCCTGGGCGGGTCATATCTCGTAGTCATATCCCCAACATACCTTGACAAGTGTTTTCAATGAGTACATACCTTGACAAGTTTTTGAAGTAGTTCAAAGTGGAACAGTCCAAGAAAGAGTTCTTGCCTATGTTGCAAGGTGTGAAGTTGAGTAAAGACTCAAAACCCTACCACAACAGAAAATAGAAAGAGAACGAAAATTCATTCCCTGTGCCTCAGTCATAGGTTCTATAAAGTATGATATGGTGTGTACCAGACCTATTGTGTACCTCACCATGAGTTTGGCAAGAGGGTACAATAGTGATCCAGGAGTGGATCACTAGACAGCGGTCAAAATTATCCTTAGTGGAATAAGGACATGTTTCTCGGTTATGGAGGTGACAAAAAGTTTGTCGTAAAGGGTTACGTCGATGCAAGCTTTGACACTGATCTGGATGACTAAGTATCAATATGGAAACATATTGAAAGTGGGAGCAATTAGCTAGAGTAGCTCCGTGCAGAGCATTGTAGACGTAGAAAATTTGCAAAATACATACGGCTCTGATTGTGGCAGACCCGTTAACTAAACTTCTCTCACAAGAGAAACATAATCACACCTTAATATTCTTTGGGTGTTAATCACATAGCGATGTGAACTAGATTATTGACTCTAGTAAACCTTTTGGGTGTTAGTCACATGGAGATGTGAACTAATCACCTAAAGATGTGAATTACTGGTGTTAAATCACATGACGATGTGAACTAGATTATTGACTCTAGTGCAAGTCGGAGATTGAAGGAAATATGCCCTAGAGGCAATAATAAAGTTGTTATTTATATTTCCTTATATCATGATAAATTTTTATTATTCATGCTAGAATTGTATTAACAAAAACTTACTACATGTGCGAATACATAGACAACACAGAGTGTCCCTAGTATGCCTCTACTTGACTAGCTCGTTAATCAAAGATGGTTAAGTTTCCTGACCATAGACATGTGTTGTCATTTGATCAACGGGGCCACATCATTGGAGAATGATGTGATGGACAAGACCCATCTGTTAGCTTAGCATAATGATGAAGGAAATGTGCCCTATAGGCAATAATAAAGTTATTATTTATTTCCTTATTTCATGATAAATGTTTATTATTCATGCTAGAATTCTATTAATTGGAAACTTAGTACATGTGTGAATACATAGACAAAACAAAGTGTCCCCAGTATGCCTCTACTTGACTAGCTCGTTTATCAAAGATGGTTATGTTTCCTAATCATAGACATGTGTTGTCATTTGATGAACGTGATCACATCATTAGGGGAATGATGTGATGGACAAGACCCATTCGTTAGCTTAGCATTATGATCGTTACAGTTTCATTGCTACTGCTTTCTTCATGACTTGTACATGTTCCTCAGACTATGAGATTATGCAACTCCCAAATACCGGAGGAACACCATGTGTGCTATCAAATGTCACAACGTAATTGGGCGATTATAAAGATGCTCTACAAGTGTCTCCGAAGGTGTTTGTTGGGTTGGCATAGATCGATATTAGGATTTTTCACTCCATGTATCGGAGAGGTATCTCTGGGCCCTCTCGGTAATGCACATCACTATAAGCCTTGCAAGCAATGTGACTAATGAGTTGGTTGCGGGATAATGCATTACGGAACGAGTAAAGAGACTTGCCGGTAACGAGATTGAACTAGGTATGATGATACCAACGATCGAATCCTGGGCAAGTAACATACCGATGACAAAGGGAACAACGTATGTTGTTATGCGGTTTGACCGATAAAGATCTTCGTAGAATATGTAGGAGCCAATATGAGCATCCAGGTTCCGCTATTGGTTATTGACCAGAGATGTGTCTCGGTCATGTCTACATAGTTCTCAAACCCGTAGGGTCCGCACGCTTAACGTTCGATGACGATTTGTATTATGAATTATGTGATTTAATGTAGCAAAGCTTGTTCGGATTCCCGGATGAGATCACTAACATGATGAGGAGTCTCAAAATGGTCGAGAGGTAAAGATTCATATATTGGAAAGTTGCATTTGGACATCGGAATGGTTCCGAGTGGTTCGGGCATTTTTCCGGAGTACCGGGAGGTTACCGGAACCCCCTGGGAGAAGTATTGGGCCTAGTGGGCCTTATTGGAGGGGAGGAGAAAGGGCCACGTGAGAGGGGCACCCCTCCCCTTGCCCAAACCGAATTGTACTAGGGGAGGGGGCCGGCGCCCCTCTTTCCTTCCCCCTCTCTCTCTCCCTTACCTTTCCCTCCGGTGGAAGAAAGGAAAAGGGGGCGAATCCTACTTGGACTAGGAGTCCAAGTAGGACTCCCCCCTGGCGCGCCCAAACCTGGCCGGCCTCCTCTCTTCCTTCCTCCTTTATATACGTGGCCAGGGGCACCCCAATAGCACAACAGACAATCTCTTAGCCGTGTGTGGTGCCCCCCTCCACAGTTTTACACCTTGGACATATCGTCGTAGTGCTTAGGCGAAGCCCTGCTCCGGTAACTTCATCATCACCATCACCACGCTGTCATGCCGACGGAACTCTCCCTCGGCCTCAGCTGGATCTAGAGTTCGAGGGACGTCACCGAGCTGAACATGTGCAAATTGCGGAGGTGTTGTGTGTTCAGTACTTGATCAATTGGATCGCGAAGACGTTCGACTACTTCAACCGCGTAACTTAACGCTTCCGCTTTCGGTCTACGAGGGTACGTAGACACACTCTCCCCTCTCGTTGCTATGCATCTCCTAGATAGATCTTGCGTGATCGTAGGAATTTTTTTGAAATACTGCGTTCCCCAACAAATGATCGTTTAGTTTTATTGCTATTGCTTTCTTCATGACATATACATGTTCCTCTGACTATGAGATTATGCAACTCCCGAATACCAGAGGAACACCTTGTATGCTATGAAACATCACAACGTAACTGGGTGATTATAAAGATGCTCTATAGGTGTCTCCGAAGGTGTTTGTTGAGTTGGCATAGATCGAGATTAGGATTTGTCACTCCGTGTATCGGAGAGGTATCTCTGGGCCCTCTCGGTAATGCACATCATTATAAGCCTTGCAAGAAATGTGACTAATGAGTTAGTTACGGGATGATGCATTACGGAACGAGTAAAGAGACTTGTCGGTAATGAGATTGAACTAGGTATGAGAATACCGACGATCGTATCTCGGGCAAGTAACATACCGATGACAAAGGGAACAACTTATGTTGTTATGCAGTTTGACCGATAAAGATCTTCATAGAATATGTAGGAGCTAATATGAGCATCCAGGTTCCGCTATTGGTTATTGACCGGAGATGTGTCTCGGTCATGTCTACATAGTTCTCGAACACATAGGGTCCGCACGCTTAACGTTTGATGACGATTTGTATTATGAGTTATGTGATTTGATGACCGAAGTTTGTTCGGAGTCCCGGATGAGATCACGGACATGACCAGGAGTCTCGAAATGGTCGAGACGTAAAGATTCATATATTGGAAGGTTATATTCGGACAACGGAATGGTTTCGGCAAGTATCGGATAAGTTTCGGAGTACCGGGAGGTTACCGGAACCCCCCGGGAAAGTATTGGGCCTTAATGGGCTTTAGTGGAAAGTAGAGAAGGGCCACAAGGGGAGGCAGTGCCCCCCCCCCATGGGTTGGTCCGAATTGGACTAGGAGGGGGCGACGCCCCCTCTTTCCTTCTTCCCTCTTCCTCCTTCCCTTTCTCCCCCTTATTGGAATAGGAAAGGGGGCGAATCCTACTTGGACCGGGAGTCCAAGTAGGAGTCCCCCCCTTGGC
>NC_057800.1:753394187-753410406 GCF_018294505.1 Triticum aestivum
ATACGTGGAAAGGGGGCACCCCAAAGACACACCAAGTCTTCTCTTAGCCGTGTGCGGTGCCCCCCTCCACAGTTCCACACCTCGGTCATATCGTCGTAGTTCTTAAGCGAAGCTCTGCGTCGATAACATCATCATCATCGTCGCTACGCCGTCGTGCTGAGGGAACTCTCCCTCGACCTCAACTAGATCAAGAGCTCAAGGGACGTCATCGTGCTGAACGTGTGCTGAACACAGAGGTGTCGTGCGTTCGGTACTTGGATCGGTTGGATCGTGAAGACATTCGACTATATCAACCGCGTTACTAAACGCTTCCGCTTTCGGTCTACGAGGGTACGTGGACACACTCTCCCTGCTTGTTGCTATGCTTCTCCTAGATAGATCTTCCGTGATCGTAGGAAATTTTTGAAATACTACGTTCCTCAACATGTTTCCTATCGGCCATGCCCATCTTCTAAATGATTGCCATGCACATGCCCAATCAAGCCCATTGACATCCTATGACGTGGCTTCCTATGGGCTGGAAGGTGGCCTGCAAGCCGAAACAATTCAACGGCCTCGGCATCTCCAACCTACACGCAACGAGCACGGCCAAGGCGCTCAGGACATGACTCGTTGGCTCTTACCTCCTCTTTTCACATGAGAGGTAAAGAGTAAACTGTGATGAAGGGAGTATCTTCCTACCTCACATGAAAAAATGGGAGATAAGAGGGAGCACGTTAAATTTTTCATGGCAGTACTTGACCGACCACAACATGCCGTGGCATGGCAAAAGGCACAAATTTAACCTTAGATCGAAACTATTTCACAAACTAAACTGTTCTTAAAAGTATTTCACCCGACTGACCTTTAATGTGCAGCGCCTGACAGCAAGGCGCTGCACTCTACTGTGCAACGCCTAACAATTAGGCGCCACACTGTGCAGCGCCTAGCTCTAAGGAGTTGCACTACACTGTGCAGCGCCTAGCTGTAAGGAGTTGCACAGTAGAGTGCAGCGCCTTGTTGTCGGGCGCTACACAAAAAAGTCAGCAGTGTGATATACTTTCAAAAGCAGTTTAGTTTGTGAAATACTTTTGCTTTGAGGTCAAATTTGTCAATTTTGCCCCGTGGCATGGGCTAGAGGAGCTGCCCATCCACCAGAAGTGGAGGTGCTCCTCAACGCCTCAGTTATTTTCCACGTCGGCAACGGCAGACGCATTGCGCTCTAGAAGGACCCCAGACTTCAACGAGCGATTCTGGCAACAGCGTAACCTGCTCTCTTCAAGCACTGCACCATGAAAAAACTCAACATTGCCGATGCCTTGGGGGAGAACCTCGTCATTTCTCCAGAACTTGAACCAGTCATCATACTTCTCAACGTTTTTGCAATGGTTGGAAAAAGACTTGTGTGCATCTAAAAGTGCCGTTGGATTTGGAGCAAAGTAGTCTCTCTCATGATCTTAGCATGGCCCTCCACCCTATCACGGTTGATGTGTATGCGGCCAAACTACGATCCCCTCCTAGAGCGCAGAATAAGTCATGGAGTCCATCGTTCTACTCATGATTCTTGAGACAATTTCCATATTTTCGGACAACATCCTTATTTCCAAACAACCTGAGGACATATAAAAACAAGTGGGATTTAGTATAAAGATCCAAGGTGGGACCAATCCTATCATAATTGAAAGCTAGTTGAGTTGTTTTTGTCCATCGGTACAATAGAGAAGGTCCATAGTTCAATCCCCTCGTGACCCAAACTTTTTGTTACATGCCCATCCGATAGAAAAAGAAATGTCTGATAGGCCCAGTTCAGCTCACCCGGGGGACAAACGAAAAAAGGGAACCATGTGCGGAACGAATGAAACAAAATCCATACATATTTTAATAGGAGGACCGGTCGTTTTTATGTAACAAAACTTACCTAGCTCAGTTAGCATCCGCTCGAAGAACTGGATGGGTCGTCGTAAGTTTGGTTCCTTACGGCCGCAAAATATTTTTTGCCTCCCTCGACGAGGATCGGTAGTTCGGATGAGGAGGTGGCCCAGTAAGGGAGTGCGGCTGAGGCCCAATACAGCATGGGGGACAGAGCAATTAGTTCGCTTTTCTTGGGCTAGCTCTCATATGGGCTACTATATAACGCTAGTAGCATCAAATAGTGAGTGGAACATACAACAGTTTGCGTCTGGGCCAGCATGCTGGCGGGCACTGAAACGACATTTGCTTGTAATGCGCGAGTAAAAATCCAAAAGAAAGACGAGTCGGAGAATCGAACTCACGACTTCAAAGACCTGACCACGTGCTTCTAGCCACTCCAACAAACGTGTCCTTCTAACCCAAGGCCAGCGCGAACATACTGTACTGTAAGATTCGATACATTTTTTTATTGATTCTTTTAAAACTTTTCTAAAAACATTAATAATTATGAATTCCAAAATATTCTTGGGAACGTGAAGAATCTTTGAAATCCCGAACATTTGTAGAAAATGAGAATAGTTTTTTTCGAAATTTCATACATTTTTGGAATACAACGAACTAAATGAACATTTTTTAAATTAGTAAGCATTTTCTGAAAACATGGTACTTTTATAAAAAAAAATTTGAATAATTATTGAAAACGGGAACATGTTTTAAACATTTAAAACAAATTATATAATGTGTTTTTAAGCAGGAACATTATGTGGAACTACTCAAAATTACAATAAAAACATAATATTTTTCGAACATGAAAAATATGCATTTTATAAATCTTGAACAATTATGCAAAACCAAAATATTTTTGGAAATATTGGAACATTTTTTGAATTTTGAAAAAATGCGGAACGAGGGAAAATATATTTAAAGATCCGGATAGTTTTTGAAACAGGATATATTTTGGAATTAAGAATATTTTCGAAAATGTGAACAAAACTGGAAATTATGAGCATTTTACAATATATATTGAATTTACAAAAAAAAAAAGAACCTGGAATGCAAAAAAAAAGAAAGTAACCGAAAACTAAAAATAGAAATAGAACACAGAAAACAAAACAGGTCTGGCCCAGTCTTGGTCGCCTGTGCGAAGCTCCCGCTATTTAACGTATTGTGCGGCAAATAGGGTTTTCCCAACTGTATGGACAGAAAAATAAGTGGGATTGTTCGCTGGGCCACAGCGCGCGACCCACATACGAAATTCCAAACAAACGATTTTTCCTTTTCTAGGACACAGAAAATTTCGTATTATTTTGGATAGATTTTGTATTTCTTTTCCATGGAAAACAGACCAAAAAACACATGCGACACACAACAGTTCACGTCTCGGCCAACACACTGGCAGGCACCGAAACAACATTTGCTTGTAATGCGCGAGTAAAAATCCAAAAGAAAGACGCGTTGATGAATTGAACTCACAACTTCAAAGACCCAACCACATACTGGTAGGCACTCGAACAAACGCGTCTTTCTAACCCAAGGTCAGTGCGGATATTTAAGAACATACTGCAGTCTAAGTTTTGAAAAAAAATTGATTCTTTTTAAAATTTTCAATAACATTAACAACTATGAATTGCCGGATATTCTTGAAAACGAACAATTTTGGAATTCTTGAAGATTTTTAGGAAATGCGATTAAAAAATCCATGCATTTTTGGAAAAACATGAACAAAATTTGAAATAGGAACATTTTTTTAAATTAGTAAACATTTGTTGAAAACGTGAAACTTTTATAAAAACATGAGCTTTTTAATAACTATTGAAAACGGAACATGTTTGAAAGATTGGAAAAGAATTTGATGTTGAATATATTTTGAAAGGACAACAAAAAGGTAAAGTTCCCGATATTTTTTGAAATAGGAACATAATTTTGGCATTCTGAATATTTTCGAAAATTTAAATAAAAATGGAAATTGTGAATATTTTTGAAAAATATTGAAGTTACATAAAATGAAAAAAGGAAAATAAACTTGGAAGGCAAAAAAGAAAAGGAGAAAGGAACAGAAAAATGAAATATACACAGAAAAAAATTCAACGGCCTCGGCATCTCCAACCTTTAGGCAACTAGCACGGCCAAGAGGCGCTCAGGACATGAATCGCTGGCTCTTACCTCCTCTTTTCGCATGAGAGGTAAGAGTATATAATGCATCTGAGCCGGTGATTTCATTAATCAGTGGTTTGATTAACTCTTACTTTCCTACCTCACATGTAAAAAGACGGGGTAAGAGGGAGCATGTTAAAATTTGCCATGGCAGTACTAGACCGATCACAACAAGTTGTGGCATGGGCTAGAGCTGCCCATCCACCAGAAGGTGGGGGCGCTCTTCAATGCCTCGGTTATCTTCCACCTCGGCAACGTCAGACGAATCGCGCTCTAGAAGGACCCTTGGCTTCAATGGGCTATCCTGGTGATGGTGTACCCTGCTCTCTTCGAGCACTGGACTAGGAAGAATCTCACCATTGCTGATGCCTCGGGGGAGAACCATTGACGATGATGTACCCTGCTCTCTTCGAGCACTGCACCAGGAAGGGATGGCCGCACACGGCCTACTCCTTGGAGGTTTGGCGTTTCTCCCCACCGCATCACTGTTGGGCATGATGCCTCGCTCACACATGCCCAACTGTTGGTGCTAAGGGGGATGAACAAGGCTTGTCCAACTCCTATTGTGGTGGTGGCGCGCAAAGTGTTTTTTTACCGGTTCCGGTAGCTACGGTGGTTCTCCCACCAATAGGATGTTGTCAACTCAAAATTTGTATATTTGTATTTTACTCACCATATTTCATCAGACAGGGCCCACGCACGTGATTTCAGCCATGCCCCTCACTTTACACGTACGACCGAGCAATCTCTCTCACTTCATATATAAAGTGTCAATACAAGTTTTTCTTCAATACATCAAACTCTCTCACTTTAAATTGATTTGCAATCTGTTATAAATATATTTGAATTTGAAAAAAATCATTCCTTTCATTTAAATAAAAGTTTCTCAATTCCAAGAAACCGTTTTAATATGTTTTCAAAACCAATTTCGCCCATTTTAAAAACTGGGTTTTCAAAAAATTAATACACATACCAGTTTTTGTTTCAGTTTCATTAACTTTGATACACCTACCAGTTTCTGTTTCACATTTTTTACTTTCAGTTTCATTAACTTTATGAAAAGTAACTATTTGCATGCCATCCCTGCTAGTAATCATCAGTAACCTTGTGATAACACTGAAATCCATGTATATATAAAGTATAAAATAAATTAAGAAGATTGTCGCCAGGCCGAGACCAGGCTGAGACCCGGTTGAAATTTATAAAGTATAAACACTGAAATCCGTGTATATATAAAGTATAAAAAAAATCATTCCTTTCATTTTTTTACTTTCAGTTTCATTAACTTTATATATAAAGTATAAAATAAATTAAGTCCTAAGCTGAAATATGGAAGTCACCCCCTTGACTTGCCATTGCACACTCTTTAGTCATGCGGCAGCACAGAGCATGCATAGACTCTTTAGTGTTGCTGCTTGAGCAGAGTTGTAGGCAATGCCAATATCTATATGAATTGTATCTGAGGATCCCCAAGATTACACATAAACATGTTCCTATTTTCAAACACAATGCAAGCTTGTAAAAGTCCTACTAGTTAAACACACTTCATTTGTTATTCCTATTTTCACAACTTACAGGGCAATGTGAGCTATTAGAAATTTGTGAGCTTCATTTGGTTGAAATTTGTGAGCTTCATTTGTTTGGATGGAATAATAGTTTTACTTCTTGTGAAATTTGTGAGCTTCATTTGACAAGCATTTTTGTCTCGTACGGTGACCATATGTGTAATCTCTGTGAACAAATTGTCTAATGAAATATACGATTGCTTCAAAAAAAAAGTAGGCGAGTTTGTTATTCCTTCCTAATGCACGCACTTTCCAGAAGATGGAAATTTCTACCAAATGAAGCAAATTACACAAGGGAATAGAAACATCAAGGATCACAAATTTCAACCAAATTTCTAATAGCTCACAAATTCCTAATACTCCTGCCTAGCAGCGAAACCACGAGTGGAAATGCTTAACTAGTAGTCCTATGAACATTTTTGCCAGCTCTTCAAAAAAAAAAGGCGCCTATGAACATTTGTGCCAGCCCTTTAAAAAAATCATAAATCAGAGAACTGTTTGTCAGCTCTTGTTTTCTCACAGGCGCTTGGGCTAAAAAAAGGGCTCTGATTTATGATGGATTTAAATCCAAAAAATATAAAATTCTTTGCGGAATTCAAAAAATCCTCATGAGTAAAAACCGTTGGAAATTTCAAAAAATTATTTGTGAATAAAAAATTATTCGTGATTACAAAAATGTCCATGATTTCAAAAAATGTTTGGAAATTAAAAAAACATCATTGATTTTAAAATCGAAAAAATCAAAAATCAAATTAGACTGCCAAAATAAAAAAAGTTCCTGATAAAGGAAAAATGTCAAAGATTCATTAAACTGTTTGTGGTTGAAAAATTACACGATTGTAGTTAAGCACAATTAGCCAGAGCATGCATATCTGAATTGTATCTACAAAATTACATGATTTTTATTATGTTGTTTTTAGAGATGATTAGTTGTTTGGTTTGGAAGAGTATTTTATAGCAATGGGTGATGTGTTCACCAAAACACCCATCAGCGCAGCACGGCAGAAGCATGGAGGCGCATGCCGATGTATAGAAGAAATGGATATCCAACTTTAATGTCCATTACTGCAGCGCATGCATGCGTGACCATGTATGGATTGACCAATCGCTTTAACCCTTAAAACCAACCTTTGCTTGGAGGGTTAATAGGACGGTGGTACCCCAATACCATCAGGAATTCAACATGGCACCCACCGGGTTCGAGTGCGAGTAATGGTCGCCCAAATCATACCCGTCTCATTATTGTTCACCCATACCCGTACCCGTACCCGTACCCGCACCTCGGGTTTCAAACTGTTCCCATACCCTTACCCTAATAGGGTTTTTACCCATCGGGTTTGCGAGTTGCGGGTACCCATTGCCATGTTGATCAGGAATTAAAAATCAGGTTTGACACTTTAATGTGTCGTAAAGACACGGATTCTTCTTTGAGTGGGAGGTGACATTTGGGTCGATAGCGAAATGCTTGTGGTGACTTCATCAATCTGAAGACCCGTCAGCTCAGTCTCTCTAGGCATAAGTGTATGTATATTTTTGGTTGTACTATGATTCTCAAAAGAAGGTTCCCTTTAACCTTTGTATGATGCAATTTAATTTGCCATGTGTTGCATCAGAAGAAGAAAAAATCATGTGTTTAGTGCTTCCTTCATGTTGCCACTTTTCATGTTCGACACTGCCATCGATGATGGTAGGAGTTTTAGTGTCCGCAGTATAAATTGGGATGATTTCATGTAAGGGGCCGAGGTGGGACTATTTAATGACTAAGTCAACCTTGTTTTTGACCAAAGAACTTGGGTAGCTCAGTTGGCTGCTGGCCCGAGAAAGAGCCTGGTCGTGAGTTCGAACCACATCCCTCTAGCACCGTCTTTTTTTAAACAAAAGTTAGGGCCGGCCCAGTACGACCCATATGGTGTGTGGCGATGGGCGAACCTACGATGCCTCGCCCAGTCTAGCAAGGATCGGCGACGGATGAAATCAAGGACGGACGAATTCATGGTGATAAGAAACAATAGCCCTTTTATTAGTAGGTTATAGATATAGATATAAATTTTCAAAACTTCCAGGGCAATGTGAGCTATTAGAAATTTGTGAGCTTTATTTGGTTGAAATTTGTGAGCTTCATTTGTTTGCGGGATCCGCTGGAAGTTGGCGATTGTTTGTTATTCCTTCTCAATCCACGCACTTGCCTGTTGATGTTGGTTTAGCCGGTCCATAAGATGGAAATCTATATCTATACCTTTCTAATAATAAAGAGGTTATTACTTCTGGCAGTACGTCACGAAAATTGCCCTTAAAATTGTAAAATATTACCCACCAACGCCACCCTTTTTTTAGAAACACATAGAATTTATTCATGCTCATAGCAATTACAGGTACACTGATTTGGATCTAAGATCCAAGAAAATATAAAGTAACTTCTATGACAAAGATTACAATGAAATCTCTTGGAAACACCATCTTAACTGTATCAATCTCTGCTAGAAGAATTACTCCAAAAACTTTGGTAAAGAGGTTGCAATTGAACTGGAGCAACAATGTTGTCACTCTTTCACCCGCACAAACATTAGCAATAATGGTTTTTGAAAGCACCTTGAGTTGCCCATCCGAAAGCCTTGATCAATGAACGTACTTGGGCCGGGGATGATTCCTTGTAAGTGCAAGACATCGGATCACGATATCTTCACCATGGTGTCGATGAAAAATTTCAACTTCACAAAGAATCATACCAACAAAGAAAGTTTGATACCACAACATAAACTCATCATATCCGATTTGGATCTGCGAGGACAGAAACTCAAAGAATCAAACCAACAAAGAAAGTTTGACACCACAACATAAACTCAAAGAACATTTGGATCCGTTTGGGCTGGCACATGTCAGGGCGGCCAGTTTTTAAAATTTTGTTTTTTATTTTTTATTTTTCTTTTCTGTTTTCTTTTTTTCTACTTTAAATATTTTGGGACTTCAAAAAAGTTCCAAAAATTAAAAAATGAGAATTTTAAAATAAAATGTTTAATAAAACATAAAATGTTTGTGGATTCAAAAAATGTTTATGATTTTGTAAAAAAAAACTTGTTCTTTAAAAATCCTCAATTTTTTTAAAATATTCTTTACTTGAAAAAATGTTCTTCAGTTTAGAAAATGCTCAAAAAATTGTAAAAGTGTTCATGAATTTGTAAAATGTTCATGATTTCAAATATGTTCATGAGTTTTCAAAAAACTGTTCATGATTTCAAAATTTGTCCATGATTTCACGATATCAAGAGTGATAGTGGAGATTATGATTTAGTGTATCTCAGTGATGCAGTAAAATGTTCATGAGTATAAAAATATCCTAAAATTTTAAAAAATTGTTCGTGACTTGCAAAAAGTTTATTCATTCATAAAATGGTTGTTGATTCATAAAATGATCATGCATTTTAGAAAATGTTTGTTAAGTCAAAAAAATGTTCATTTTGTTTCATAGAAACTTCCATTTTAAGTTTGCACTCACTTTTGCAAGCTGTGCAGAGATTTTTCCCACAACCGTCTTAACGGTTCTATTCCTGCAAGTTTCTCCGGCCTTCCTAATCTACAAAGACTGTAAGTCTCACAGTGCTCTTCTTCATTATTTGATATGTACCAAGGAGAACTTTAGAGGGGGGATGCTCTTCTTCATTATTGCTCATTCGGTCAATACTAGTGATAATATAGTTAACATCAGTCTAACAAAGAAGTTGACTAATCATTGTTACTCCTTAGGGCCTGCTCGTCCATAATAGAGCACTGTTGATGAATGTTCAGTCGAATCAGACAGCTGACCTTATTTTATTTTTGTGGTGTTGATTCAGGTCATTGGACAATAATAACTTGGATGGCTCTGTTCCATCTGATGTTTGGCAAAATATCGATTTCAGTGGAAACAGAACCCTGATATTGTAAGGCCATCACAAGTTGAACCTTTTGTTTCACCTCTTTGACTCCCGAGAACGGTTTAATTAGCATATTTCTTTGGAACTGATAGTCTAATACTCTCCTTTGAATATTTTGCAGGGATTTCCACAACAACGGTCTCACGAATCTGTCAAATCCTCTTACGCCCCCTGCTAATGTTACCATCCTGTATGCATTTCTACTGAACAATTTCTTTGTTCATTTTAAAATTAGAAAAAACTTGACCTACTTGAACCATTAGAAAGATTCTATGTTGACACCCCGGAATTGGTCAGACAATCTTTGTTTGATAAAAGAAAAAAATCTGCTGTTGACTGGTACTATAGCTTGAATAGTAGTCTTAACTTCCACATGTTATCTACGACTATATGCTGCAACTACATACTGGATATTTAACCTCACAATTCGAAAAAAAAGTTCCATTCACATGATTAAGTGGAGAAACAATCGTGTTGGAGTTTTCAGACCCATTTATTTGCTGCAGCAGATTTATTTGACGTTGCCAGTACCTCATATACATTTCCTTTATGCACATGGCATTTTTAGGTTATCTGGAAACCCCGTATGTCAATCCCAGAACCAACTGAACATAGCTCAGTATTGTCAATCAACTCCAGAAGTTACCGCCGAAGGAGGCTCCATAGATAACAGCACACTTTGTGCGCCATGCGCAACCGACTTTCCTTTAGAAAGCGTACTCAAGGCTCCAAATCCATGTTCATGTGGCGTTCCACTGTACGTCGATTATCGGCTGAAGAGTCCAGGATTCTGGGATTTTGTTCCCTATGAAGCGCAGTTTCAGGAGTACCTGTCGTCGGGGCTCTTTCTCAACTCGTACCAGCTGGAAGTTACCACTTTCATGTGGGAAGAAGGCCCAAGGCTGAAGATGACGCTGAAGCTGTTCCCAAACAACACCATTCTTTTCAATTCGCGTGAAGTGGAGAGACTGAGATACATGTTCACAGGGTGGCTCATCGCGGACTCGGATATATTTGGGCCCTATGAGCTTATCAACTTCAACCCAGGGTGGTATGAGAACGGTATGTATGCATGCTATTTTATCTTCACTCCACTCCATATTCCGTTTCGTTGCAATCTTTTGTCGCGATGTTTGTATCAGCGATCAACACGTGCCTACAGCCGTACAGCAGAGCAACATATAGTAGCTTGTTTTCTTAAAATCTTTTCTAGTTAGGGTTACTCGCGGTAGAATTATTGAAGAGATAAGTCACATTTCCCTATGCTTTCTTTTCAGTACTGTCGCGTGGTACAAAGAAAAGTCTCAGTACAGGTGCAATTGTTGGTATTGTCATCGCAGCATTTGCTGCAGCGGCAGTTCTGTCATCACTCATTACTCTCATCATATTGAGAAGGCGTTCAAGACAGTTTTCAAAGAAACGCACCGGTAAGCCCCTCATTTCTACCTTCTTTGGTCTAAAACTGTTAGATGATTCAATCTCGTTTTCAACAAAGTGTAATAATAATGTTTCAGTAGTCCACTTTTATTTATTTATTACTCCCTCCGTCCCATAATGTAAGAACGTTTTTGAAACTATACCAGTGTAAAAAACGTTCTTGTATTACGGGACAGAGGGAGTAGAACACACTTCTTTTTGCTTCTGATTTTGTTAATTAGTACAGAGTTGCGGCACTGTACATATTGTTCTTTCGACTTTTCAATATGAGTTTGCTATTCAGTTGCACGATGAAAATATTCTATTGGCTTTGCAGCGAAAAGGATTCCGATGAAAATTGATGGCGTGAAAGACTTCACTTTCGAAGAATTATCAAACTGTACAAATGATTTCAGTGAGTCGGCACTAATTGGTCAAGGAGGGTATGGAAAAGTATACAGGGGGGTGTTGGCTGATGGAAAAGTAGCAGCAATAAAACGTGCACAGGAGGGATCTCTTCAGGGTTCCAAGGAGTTCTTCACGGAGATAGAATTGTTGTCCAGGCTGCATCACCGAAACCTCGTTTCTTTGCTTGGCTATTGCGACGAAGAGGATGAGCAGGTTGCTATTTTCCCCTGCAACTTTTGTTTTTCTATGAACTAATAATCAAAACTACAAATGTTGCTATGATGATACAAACATACTAATAAAAAAACATGTATTGCAGATGCTGGTGTACGAGTACATGCCAAATGGTACTCTACGTGATCATCTTTCAGGTTAGAACTTGTTTTCGATCTGTAGCCACCTCAAAATTATCATGCTTTTTTGGTCGCTTGCAAACTATTTTTGCCTGTCCTGTGTCGAAAGTTGCTCTAACTTGCCGGTGCTTCATTTACGTAATACTAACAGCTAAAGCTAGAGAGTCTCCAAGTTTTCCCATGAGGCTACGAATCGCACTGGGATCATCACGGGGCATCCTGTATCTGCACACGGAAGCCGACCCTCCGATATTCCATCGCGACATCAAGGGCAGCAACATCTTACTGGACTCCAAGTTTGTAGCCAAGGTTGCTGATTTCGGCCTGTCGCGGCTGGCTCCGCTGCCAGACACAGAGGGGAGCGCCCCTGGCCACGTGTCCACCGTCGTCAAGGGCACTCCGGTGAGCAGACTCTTCTCTTATATATATATATATATATATA
Organism: Triticum aestivum; assembly: GCF_018294505.1. Classification (NCBI taxonomy): domain Eukaryota; kingdom Viridiplantae; phylum Streptophyta; class Magnoliopsida; order Poales; family Poaceae; genus Triticum; species Triticum aestivum. Next base: position 753,406,327 of record NC_057800.1, read on the forward strand.
TATATATATATATATATATATATATTGTCCCCCATCTACTAGCTGCATTATTGATTGGTTGAGTTGGCTTTGTGTACAATTGGCAGGGTTATCTTGACCCGGAGTATTTCCTGACGCACAAGCTGACGGACAAGAGCGACGTGTACAGCCTGGGCGTGGTGTTCCTGGAGTTGCTTACAGGGATGCAGCCTATTTCTCATGGGAAGAACCTTGTGAGGGAGGTTGTGGCGGCGAACCAGTCGGGGATGATCCTGTCGGTGGTGGATCTGCGGATGGGGGCCGTGCCGGGGGAGTGCGTGGAGCGGTTCGCCGCGCTGGGGCTGCGGTGCTGCCGGGACGAGACGGACGCGCGGCCGTCCATGGCGGAGGTGGTCAGGGAGCTGGAGACCATCTGGCAGATGACGCCCGACACGGACGGTGTGCCCTCGGAGTCGGTGGCCATGGACCCCACCCACACGCCGGCGTCGTCGTCGACAGCAACCGGGTCTCGGACGGGCAACGAGCAGTACGACATGTCGACGTCGGACGTGTCTGGCAGCAACCTTCTGAGCGGCGTGGTGCCCAGCATCAACCCTCGCTGAGAAAGATGAATTGTTTGTTTGTGTGGAGCCTGCATATGTATATATATGGTTGCTGGTGTATGGATGTGTGTAGTATGTGTCGTTTGTGCTTTTTTAGGAATTGTGCTCTGCTGCTGCTGGTAGAGATTTTCGTTAGAAATTTGTGATTGTTCAAATTTCCACTCGTGGTTTCGCTGCTAGTCAGGAGTATTAGGAATTTGTGAGCTATTAGAAATTTGGTTGAAATTTGTGATCGTTGATGTTTCTATTCCCTTGTGTAATTTGCTTCATTTGGTAGAAATTTCCATCTTCTGGAAAGTGCGTGCATTAGGAAGGAATAACAAACTCGCCTACTTTTTTTTTGAAGCAATCGTATATTTCATTAGACAATTTGTTCACAGAGATTACACATATGGTCACCGTACGAGACAAAAATGCTTGTCAAATGAAGCTCACAAATTTCACAAGAAGTAAAACTATTATTCCATCCAAACAAATGAAGCTCACAAATTTCAACCAAATGAAGCTCACAAATTTCTAATAGCTCACATTGCCCTGTAAGTTGTGAAAATAGGAATAACAAATGAAGTGTGTTTAACTAGTAGGACTTTTACAAGCTTGCATTGTGTTTGAAAATAGGAACATGTTTATGTGTAATCTTGGGGATCCTCAGATACAATTCATATAGATATTGGCATTGCCTACAACTCTGCTCAAGCAGCAACACTAAAGAGTCTATGCATGCTCTGTGCTGCCGCATGACTAAAGAGTGTGCAATGGCAAGTCAAGGGGGTGACTTCCATATTTCAGCTTAGGACTTAATTTATTTTATACTTTATATATAAAGTTAATGAAACTGAAAGTAAAAAAATGAAAGGAATGATTTTTTTTATACTTTATATATACACGGATTTCAGTGTTTATACTTTATAAATTTCAACCGGGTCTCAGCCTGGTCTCGGCCTGGCGACAATCTTCTTAATTTATTTTATACTTTATATATACATGGATTTCAGTGTTATCACAAGGTTACTGATGATTACTAGCAGGGATGGCATGCAAATAGTTACTTTTCATAAAGTTAATGAAACTGAAAGTAAAAAATGTGAAACAGAAACTGGTAGGTGTATCAAAGTTAATGAAACTGAAACAAAAACTGGTATGTGTATTAATTTTTTGAAAACCCAGTTTTTAAAATGGGCGAAATTGGTTTTGAAAACATATTAAAACGGTTTCTTGGAATTGAGAAACTTTTATTTAAATGAAAGGAATGATTTTTTTCAAATTCAAATATATTTATAACAGATTGCAAATCAATTTAAAGTGAGAGAGTTTGATGTATTGAAGAAAAACTTGTATTGACACTTTATATATGAAGTGAGAGAGATTGCTCGGTCGTACGTGTAAAGTGAGGGGCATGGCTGAAATCACGTGCGTGGGCCCTGTCTGATGAAATATGGTGAGTAAAATACAAATATACAAATTTTGAGTTGACAACATCCTATTGGTGGGAGAACCACCGTAGCTACCGGAACCGGTAAAAAAACACTTTGCGCGCCACCACCACAATAGGAGTTGGACAAGCCTTGTTCATCCCCCTTAGCACCAACAGTTGGGCATGTGTGAGCGAGGCATCATGCCCAACAGTGATGCGGTGGGGAGAAACGCCAAACCTCCAAGGAGTAGGCCGTGTGCGGCCATCCCTTCCTGGTGCAGTGCTCGAAGAGAGCAGGGTACATTGTCGTCAATGGTTCTCCCCCAAGGCATCGGCAATGGTGAGATTCTTCCTGGTCTAGTGCTCGAAGAGAGCATGGTACACCGTCGCCAGGATCGTGCGTTGAAGCCAGTGGTCCTTCTAAAGCGCGATTCGCCTACCGTTACGGAGGTGGAAGATAACCGAGGCGTTGAAGAGTGCCCCCACCTTCTGGTGGATGGGCAGCTCTAGCCCATACCACAACTTGTTGTGATCGGTCCAATACTGCCATGGCAAATTTTAACATGCTCCCTCTTACCTCGTCTTTTTACATGTGAGGTAGAAAAGTGAGAGTTAATCAAACCACTAATTAATGAGATCAACGGCTCAGATGCATTATATACTCTTACCTCTCATGCGAAAAGAGGAGGTAAGAGCCGGCGAGTCATGTCGTGAGCGCCTCTGGCCGTGCTCGTTGCCTACAGATTGAAGATGCCGAGGCCGCTAAATTTTTTCTGTGTATATTTCATTTTTTCTGTTCCTTTCTCCTTTTCTTTTTTTGCCTTCCAAGTTTAGTTTTCCTTTTTTCATTTTTTGAAACTTCAATTTAAAAAAAATGTTCATAATTTCCATTTTGTTTAAATTTTCGAAAATATTCAGAATGCCAAAATTATGTTCCTATTAAAAAAATATCGGGAACTTTAACTTTTTGTTCTCCTTTCAAAATATATTCAGCGTCCAATTGTTTTTCCAATCTTTCAAACATGTTCCGTTTTCAATAGTTATTAAAAAAACTCGTGTTTTCATAAAAATATCATGTTTTCAACAAATGTTTACTAATTTCAAAAAATGTTCATATTTTGATTTTTTTTCATGTTTTTCCAAAAAATACATTAAATTTTCAAAAAAAAGTATTTTCTAAAAATATTCGAGAATTCCAAAATTGTTTGTTGCCAAGAATATTCGGCAATTCATAATTATTAATGTTATTGCAAATTTTAAAAAGAATCAATACAAAAATCTTTCAAATCTTAGACTGCAGTATGTTCTTAAATATTCACACTGGCCACGGGGTAGAAGGGTGCGTTTGTTCAAGTGCCTACCAACATGTGGTTGGGTCTTTGAAGTCATGAGTTCAATTCTTCAACGCGTTTTTCTTTTGGATTTTTACTCGCGCATTGCAAGCAAACGTCGTTTTGGTGTGTTGGCCGAGACGTGAACTGTTGTGTGTTGCATGCGTTTTTTGGACCGTTTACGATGGAAAAAAAATAAAAAAATCTATCCAAAACAATACAAAATTTTGTGTGTCCTAGAAAAGGAAAAATAGTTTGTTTGCAATTTCGTATGTGGGCTGCGCGCGCTGTGGCCTAGCGAATCAGCCCACTTATTTTTCTGCCCATGCAGTTGGGAAAACCCTATTTGCCGCACAATATGTTAAATAGTGGGACCTTCGCACAGGTGACCAAGACTGGGCCAGACCGGTTTTATTTTTTTATGTGTTCTATTTCTATTTTTAGTTTTCGGTTCCTTTCTCTCTTTTATCTTTTTTTGTAAATTAAATATTTTTTGTAATTTTTTTGGAATTTCCATTTTTGATCACATTTTCGAAAATATTCATAATTCCCAAATAAATCCCGTTTCAAAAACTATCCGGATCTTTAAACATATTTTCCCTCTATCTGATTTTTTCAAAATTCAAAAATGTTCTCAATTTTCCAAAAATATTTTGATTTTGCATAATTGTTCAAGATTTATAAAATGCATATTTTTCATGTTCGAAAAATATTCTGTTTTTAGTGGAATTTTGAAAAGTTCCAAATTATGTTC
>NC_057800.1:753410923-753436935 GCF_018294505.1 Triticum aestivum
ATATATTCTTCTCTTTTAGATGATGAACTAACTTTTGGCGATCAGGTACGGTAATGGAATATCTGTAAAATGCCTCATCTACAATGCCACCGGTGCGACTCTGAGCTTGGCTACCTACAGCGATTGGCACGGGCATATCTATGATACACCCTACCCATCAGATATTCAGAATGGGCAGTGGGGGGCATTTCTCCACGTCCACCCACGTGGAGCTGCGGCTGGTTCAGCTGGTGCCGTTGTGTATCGTACCAAGCTCCCCTCCGGCGACGACGGCTCCTGCGATTGGTTGTTCAGCAACGGGGTAAATACTGCATGCATACATACGCTTATCTCAAAAACATGGCCAAACTCTACTATGTACGTAGTGCATATTCTTATATATTTTATGTATGCAGGCGTACACCGAAATCCGTGAGGAAGACCACTACCCAAGTGTTGGAAGCTGGGATTTTATCTACAATGAGAAGCTGGAAAATTCAAATGCCAACTCTACTGATGACAACTATGGATATGTTTCCAAGACTGACATCGGTGAAGGCAGTACCATGAACGCCCCTGGAGTTTTCCAGTTTCCCTACTAGCTAGATCTCGTTGCTAGCAGCGAGTGATTTTTGTGGTCTTCAAATCCTTGTGTGCCGAGGTAGTTTGCAGGTGTTATTTCCTTTACTGTCTTTGTGGTGAATTTTCTAAGATCCAGTGGTCCGTGAATAATCAGGGAAGAGGACAACCAAATAGACATGTTATGTAATTTTATTTTATTTATCAGTCGTTTTGTATCAAGTTGTCCTTCTTTTGTACCGCCTATTGTTTTCCTTAATAAATACTATGTCTGTACCAAAATATTAGATGTTTCAATAATATAACTGTCAAATGGTACATACATTATGGATATTGGTAACTTCAATAGTATTAATCCAGAGATTTAATTGAACCAGTGATGATTGGATCAGATCGGTTGCCTTCTGAACCTTTGGCGCGCGCGACAGCCTTCCAATCTTTGTTCCTTCAGCCTACCGAATACGGTAGAGCCTGGCCGTTTGCAACATTTCTAGTGTTGTGCTCGCCAGTTTGCATCACCAGCCTTGTTGCGTTCGTCCAAAAATGTTTTCTGTCGTTTGCAACTTGGTTCATTCGCAGGTGTCCAGCGAATGTGAAAGATTCACGAAAAAAGTGCACGCATGGAGTCAAACTCCCGACCTCACCCTAGATAGCAGCGTTGCTAACCAGTGAAGCTGGCGACTTAGTGTGGCTAAATTTTGTGAAATCATGAACATTTTTTTAAACTTGTGAACATATTTTAAACCATGAACAATTTTCAAATTCGTTAACATTTTTAATTTTTTTTAACATTTTCTAACATCAAGAACATTTTTTGAATTCATGAACATTTTATACTATTTGCAAACATTTTTCAAAAATCATGAACACTTTGTTTAACAAGCTTTATTTGTTGTATACATTTTTTGAATTCATGGCACAAGCTTTATTTGTTGTATACATTGTAGTTATGTTGCTTGCTAGTTGGCCGGATGGTATGGGACCCGTCAACTGATTCCAACTAACATCCCTGAAAGAAACACCAGCACAAGAAAGAAAGAAAGAAAGAAAGAAAGAAAGAAAGAAAGAAAGAAAGAGAGATCAGAGCAAGTATAAGATTGTTCCATATAAGGTACTGTAATATGCAGTTTCAGAATTGGATGCATACAAGTAGCCAAGCTGCGGTATTCCACTGACATCAGGAGCAGGGCCTTCCAAGCTGCAGTTCCTCAAACTCCTGATGGAGGGACCATATCCATTAGTCATGTGAGCAGATAGCTAAACAAGGCAGACAGATATACAACATACTTACAATTTCAGAAGTGTGGTGATATTGCCATAAGATGGAGGAATCGAGCTTCCCGAGAAGTTGTTATTGTCTAGCTGGCTGGAATCATTTTGAAAACACGTAATTACTAGTGGTTTACTGATGGCAGGAAATAAAGCCGTAAAGGTCAGGGTGAAATCATAAGTAATCCCAAACAACTAATAACTGTGCTAATGCCAGTTAAAGCAACTTCCCAGTATTACTATTGAGCAAGTTATCATAAAGAACACTAGTCCGATTAGTAACTACAGAAAAACAAATACAGAGGAACTACTTCTCATGAGCTTCATCTACAACCGAAAATTTTAGTCCGATTCATGATCAAGGATTGAATAATATTCAAACTACTGCACAATAGTAGGCTTCGTACATGATGAGCAGTTTCGGTAGCTGCGCTAATTCTGGAGGGAGATAGCCCGATAGGTTATTGTTATCCAACAACCTGCAAATGAATTATACTGTCAGTAGGGTATATATGAAAAACAATTATTATGGTGGGTGCAGTGGTCAGGTCAGGTACTTACATGTGAACAAGTGAAGGTAACCTTGACAATTCAGGTGGAATCTGACCACTCAATGAATTGTTGTTCATGTGACTGCACAGAAATTGGAAATCCATTAGGGTAACAAGGATCACGATTACAAGTTAACAGAGAGGCAAAAACATATTCTACTTACAAGTGCTTGGTCTTGTTCAGGTTAGCGAATGATTTAGGTATGGGTCCGGATATATTGTTCTGATCAATCTGAATCCTGTTAAGATTAGGAAGGAGGCCAATTTCATCTGGTAAAGAACCAGACAGCTGGTTCCCATTTACGAGCCTGCAAACATAAGCAATGGACACATTGTTACATGAGCAACATCAATTGTGCAATCATCTCAGAGTCAGAGGAACAAGTATTTATTGGAAAATGATAACCACCATGTCCAACAGGAAGGATATGAAGGAAACTGATTCAGGTAGACCATGTTTATTTGTAATCAAATCAATCAGTGGTGTAGATTTGGAGCGACTTACAATAGTTCCAGAGAAGTAATGTTGCCGACCTCCTTAGGAATGCTCCCAGTGATTTTGTTCCACATGAAATCCCTTTGAAAGGAAATTAAAAGAAGTAGTCAGTCCCCCCCTTCATTAATTGTGCAATCCATGCGATAATTACGCAGCTGAACCGACTCCACTTACATAATTTTCATGCGGGAAAGCTGGCCAAGCTCAGGAGCTAAAGTCCCGGATAAACCCAACCGTAGAAGCTGCCTGTAACCACATATATAGTAGGAGGAAAAATATATCAATCACCAAGTGAAACATATTTCCATCACAGGAAGGATATATATGAGAGATGACATACAGTTCTTGCACATGGAAGTAACCATCATCTTTTGCTGTTACGTTGTAACAGATAACACGGGTCCAATTCGCGACGCATGGATCTCCACGGTTCCAGTTGTTGAGAAATCCATTTGGATCACTCAAGCTGCCTCTTATAGCTCTCAAAGCATTGACTGCAGTTGAACCAAATGAAATGCAGAGCAACTAGTTAGTCATTCTCTAGCTCTCATGATAATGCAAGGAGGATATAGAAGAATGTAAACATAAGAAGAATATGTACAATACCAAACAAAAATTTAAAAGAGGTATGTATGGTGGTGGTTAAGATGGATGGATGGATGGATTTTACCTTCCCATGGTGCTGTGATCTGTGCAGCCGTCGGTTGCTGCACATGTGCGAAATATAATAATGTGAAGATAGCAGAGCAGATATACAAGGGCAGCATGGCGCCGTTGCAGAGGAGAGGAGAAAATTCCCCCAAGTTGTTGGCAGTAAGTAATATTCAGGTTTCAGCAATGCAGGAGGCTCTCTGTGATGGCGGTCTTCATATTCTGAAAAAAAGGAGAAACAACAGTTACTTGTCATGATCCAGAGATACAGAAAGCAGCGTGGTTGTGCTGATCTTATAGTAGTATTTGGGGGTTTTGTTGTGTAAGGAGCGGTTGTGTGGGAGGGAAAATCATGCAGTCTCTAAGGAAGGAGAATTTGGCGAGCACCCCAAAGTAAGAGCAATACACATAAAAAGGAGAATTTGGCGGAAGGAAGAAGCATACAAAGAATGAAAATAATTTTGTTGTTGCTGAGAGCAGCGCAAGCAAGCAAATCCTTGTGAGATAGCGCGAAGGAAGGTAACAAGCAAGCAAGCAATCAATCATGGAAGGAAAGGCAGCATCATCGATAGATTGATTGTTTGATATATAGCATGGCATGAAGGAGGGAAGCATAGAGATGAACGATGAAACGGACGAAGCTGGACTCACTCACCTGGTAATGGTAAGAACCGGAAAACTGAGGACTGGGATAGGCCGAGGGTTCCGCAGCAGCAGAAAGGACAAGCAAGCAAGCAAGCAAGCAAGCAAAGGGTAGAAGAAGGGAGGGATGGTTGGGGATGCACCAAGAAGAAGAATGATTGAAAAATGCAAGGAGTAAGTAAGCAACAAACACGGATGGAGGGAGTCGAGTAGAGAGAGAATTGTCAAGTATTCTATTGTGATCGGTTGGGGAGCAGGGGATTAATGGGGAGGAAAGGGACAGCCGTTTTTTTTTCTCTGATCTTTATTGCTCAATTTGTTGAATCCAATCCAATCCAATACAAGTGAAGACCAGTTCCTTGTCCTTGCTTTGAATCAATCAATCAATCAATCCAAGCAACCACAAAGACAAAGGAGGAACAAATCAATCCTTTTTCTTTTTTTCTTTCCACGCAAAAAAAAAAGGCATTGAAAATGAAGTTGGGAAAGCAAGCAATTGAAAAGTGAGGGAGGCAGGGCAATTGTTGACTAATGTTATTACCCTACTGATGTAGTAGGGTAATCGTGGTTGGTGGCACATACACATTTGTTCCCCTCCCCTGCTGCTTCCCCTGACTGACCTCACCACCCACCTCAGCCTAAGATGACTTACTCACCTAGACGGAGGGAGTAGTACTTTTGGCCGGCCATTGAATCCATCCATCCATCCCTCCCATTCATATTCATATTGATGTCAACCGAACCAAGCAAGGTAGCTTCCTCCCTCCCTCCATACATCAATGGCCAGCAAAACAAACCTAATCTAATCCAACTTTGACAACCCTATCATAATACCAGCAGGCAGGCAGAATAAGACGGAGTCAACAGGGAGAGGGAGAGGGAGAGGTGGCAATCCAAGGAAGGAATACCTGAAGTCTCGCCGCCGCTGCCCATGCTCCCTCTCTACCGTTGCCGCCGCAATCCCACCACGATGGGAACAACCCAACCTCAACCTCAGGTCGCGCAGTGGCCAGTGGGTAGGGTTGGGTGAGGGAGGTAGGATGGATACTAGTCTCACCTGAGTGACACCTGGGTCCCTCCCTCCCGCACCACAATGTGATGTGTTTGTTGGTCACACAAATTAAACCCTAACTATTTACTGTATTTAATTAAACCATTTATTTATTTATTTATTTATTTATTTATGCAAACCAAGGAGTATACCCTCTTTCACATGACAAAACCATGTCTTCCTTTTTTTTCTAAGTAAAAGTAAATTGCGAACCAACCTCTGATTGAGATGGTTAGGTGGACAGTGGTATTCCCAATCCATCAGGGTTCAAATCCTGATGCTCGCATTTATCTATCCTCGTGCTTCAACTTTAACCGTAAATTTAACTACCAAGACCGATCGCTGGTTTCATTGGTTAAATTTATGATCAAAGTTGGACCTCGGAAAGCGCGGGCGCACTATATTTTGAAATAGAGGGAGTATTAATAAAACGCGTGACAGGACAATGCCGAATAATTAAACCAACCTTAATCCAACTTCACATCACATCTGCATCTGCATGGTAATTAAGCACGTGCGAGAAATCATGGAACCATTCAATTACTAGGAGTACGTAATATACTCCCTCCGTTCCGAAATAGGGAGTATAGGTCGCTGGCGACCTTGTTCCGACCAGGTGAAATCGTGCAAAAGGATTGTACTACCCCGAGTTTAAACTTGAATCCTGCTTCGTCTTCTACCTTCAGCCCTCCACCTCCGCCCTCACCTTGCCCCCACATCCAGCGACTGCGCCTAGGTCCAGGCGCCCCCACCTCCAGCCCAGACACTCCTCCTCTCCCACGTCCAGGAGCTCCTCCTGGCACGTGCACGCCCAGGTCGAGGCTCTTCCTCAAGCTGTTGCTGGGCTCGGCAGCTGCCCAGGTTCATCTCCTCAACCTGAGCTGCTGCCTGCATTTGATTCAGGAGATGTTTGCTGCCGATAATTCAACAAATAATGTGAACAAGCTAACTGAATCTGGCAGTACTGATGGAGTATAATTCAGAGATATCACTAAATTTGAACTGATAATTTGAAGACAAGAGTACTCCATCAGTATCACAATTCAGAGATACTCCAGTGATTCAATAGATGTACTGATGGAGTATTTGCTGCCAATAATTCAAGACATGAGTAATTCAAGATATTTGTTGCCAATGATTCAAGTGATACTCCATCAGTATTTGTTCAAATTATTGTACGGTGTACAGACTTGCTACTAATTTGGCAGAATTTTCAGTGCAAAATACTCCCTGTAAAACTGTATATCAATACTCCCAAATGCCAAAATTCAGAATGTGTGTAGACAGAAGAATGCCAAAAATGCCAAAATGGAGTATACAAATACGCCAATATGATAAGAGTAGAAGAATGCCAAATGTGTGCATACAGAAAGAATGACAAATTGGGTAAAACTGTAGGTCTTGATTCCTTTTTCAAAATTTCAGAAAGATATTCCAACAATTTGCATCATAATGGAGTACTTACTTTGCTTAAGAGGAAAGGAGACCCCTGTTTCGTGCTTAATATTCACAGCCCATGGCTCCATGGCCAGGAGAGAGGCTGAAGCTACCCTTGTGTGTGTGCGCGCGCTCCAAGTGCAAGCAAGAAGACTAGTGCACTACTGATGCAAGCAAGCAGTATACAACAAATTTTAATTAACTGAAAAGGTTTCAGTTAATTACTCAAACAAGAGCAGTGCACTACTCTACTCCTGGAACTCCAGGAAACTGACAGGGGTAGCAAGTTAACAGGAAATTGACAGTAGGGCTACTACAGGAACTCCAGAAACTTGACAGTAAACTTGCACATTCTTTACTTTAAATGATGTACTCCTAAATCAGCTTGCATCAGCTACTGCAATACATTAACGAGTACAAATGCTGAATTTTGAGACAGTACAAATCTTACTAAATTTCAGAGCTCAAGTATAGTACAAATCTTACTGAATTTTAGAGCTCAAGTACAATACAAATCTTACTGGATTTTGAGACAGTACAAATTCCAGAGTTCAGAGTTCAAATACTCCATCCATTAACTTCAGAGTTCAGAGAGTACAGTACATATCTTACTGAATTTCAGAGGTGGACTTCTTAAATTTTGAGACAGTACACATCTTACTGAATTTTACTCCTAATGCATCCACTAACTAATCTGGGTCTGATCCACTAACTAATCCTACTCCATCCAGACTCACTAACGCATCCACTAACTAATCCTACCCCATCATCCATCCAGCCTCTGGAGTACAGTCAAGCTGAAGTACAAGAAGAATCCATTCATTACAGCAAGCTCAAGCATCAACAAACCTCAAGGCGTCGGGGTCGTCGTGGTCGGGGGAAGTCCAGCTCATGGCGGCGTCCAGATGAGGCTCCAGCTCCTCATCACGGCGACGTCCAGATGCGGCTCCAACTCCTCCCGCTCGGGCTCCAGCTCCCCACGCCGCCGTCTTCACGCCCGCGCCGGCGCCGCTCGGGCTCCGCTTCAGCGCCTCCTTGACGCCTCTCCACAAAGCAGATCGAGCGCCGGCGCATTGAGATCTAGCACCAGCGCACGCGGATGCAGCTCCTCCTCGCCCAGCAGCGCATCGCCGGCGCATAAAAATGGAAGCTTTGTGTCTCTGCTGCTGCAGGCGGATTAGCGGTGCGACATGAATCAGGATGGTGGGGAGCTGTGAGCTAGGCCGCGGTGCAGAGCAAGATACCGGTGAGAGGGGGGGAGATGGAGCATCGACAAGGAGAGGGCGGTGACGGGGAGGACAGCGTCGCGCAAGAGAGAGAGAGAGAGAGAGAGAGAGGCGAGTGGGGAGAGAGCGGCGACGGGGAGCGACTGGTGAGGGTAGAAAGGAAAAGTCGCGAAAATTCGTAGCTTGGCAAAATTTGCACTGTAGATCGTTAAACGACCTATATTTCGTAACAGAGGGAGTAGATGACACCTATTCCCTCCGTTCCAAATTACTCCTTGAATTTGTCTAGATACGGATGTATCTAGATTCATTTTAGTGCTAGATATCTCTGTATCTAGTAGACAAGTAATTCGGAACGGAGTGAGTATTAAGAAAAAAGATGGATTCAGCTGTTCTTAGAGAAGAGTCGAGTTGTTCAATGCATCACACTTCAGCCTTGTATCAGTTGCTAGTCCTTGCATGGGCCCCTTGTGAGCTCATAGATCCCTCCTCTTCGGCGCCTTAAGCGCCGCTTAGCGAACGCAGCGCCTTTGCCTGTCGGCCGGTACAAAACAATAGGGGAGCGCTCACTCTGTGATGCACAGTTTTTCCTGGTAGCTCGGTCCATAGTTCATCGGTCGCGGTTGACTAGTCCATTGTTGACTTTTAAAATAAAAAATGTGATCTTTTAAAAAAATCAGAAAAATCATGGGTTCAAAAGAAGTTTTTGGATTTGAAAACATTTCATGAATTTGAAAAATATAAAATTTCACAAAAACGAAAACAGTTTACCAAATTTTAAAGTATGTCGTGAAAATTGAAAAAGAAGTTCAATAAGTATAAAAAAGTTTTCGAATATTGAAAAAAGTTAACAAATTTGAGAAAAGGTTGAAGAATTTTAAAAAAAACTTCAATACTTAGAAAGTTTGCAATTTGGGAAAAATTCACAAAAATGGGAAAATAATAAATAACTAAGAATAGTTCATAACTTTTTTAAAAATCTCAATAAATTGGAAAAGTTTAGAAAATTTGGGAAAACAATTCACAAAACTTAGAAACAACCAATTTGATAAAAATTCATGAAAAATGAAAAAACGTTCAATATATTGAAAAGTTCATGAAATTTGAAAAATAAATTCAGAAATTAAGAAACAACAAATTTTAAAACAGTTCATGAAAATTGACAAAAAGGTTCGATAAATTGAAAAATCATGAATTATTTTAAAAAGCATTGAAAAAGTTTAAGGAAAAAATTTAACGAATTTTAAAAATTCAAAAGTGCACAAAAAATTGAATAGAATCAAGTTTAAAAAAATTGTGAAAACGTTCAAGAAATTAATAAAATGAAAATTTTAAATTAAAATAATGAAAATTGAAAACTAAAAATGAGAAACCGGTGAAAAAGGCACTAAATGGGCCGGCACCGCTTTTAAGGTGAAAAAGGCACTAGATGCGGGATGAACTCGTACCTGTGAAATATTCTAGTGCTTTTGTTTCTTATTCATGGATTTTCTTTTTACCCTCCGCAAACAAAAAAAAATCTGTTTAAAACAAATGCCTTTAGTTTCATTCTGGGATTAAATGAAGGGCATAATTCGGCAGCAACATTAATCATGAATGATTCTGCTACCATATTATCATGCAAATACATCAAACTAGATAGAGTGTGACGTGCGAGATATGCTTATGGCCCTATTTTTTTTCTCAAAGCTGGCATTCCCAGGATCTGTACTACTTATACACATGGAGGTTACACATTGCTAGCTAGAATATTGACAAAAAAAATTTAGAAATGCATGCGAGGGAGAGAGACTGCAAGGGAGAGAGGTAGCGCGCGACGTTCAACGATCCGGTTGGTGAGCGAGAGATCGGATCGAGAGGGAGCTGAGTGCGAGAGGTAGAAACAGAATTGTACTTCTTCTTTTTTTCCCAGGGGGGATGACACCATGCTTGCAAATTATTTTGCCTTACTGTACGTGTGCGTGCCAAGAGGGCTTGTTCACTGATGCCGCTAAGAGCATCTCCAGCCGTTTGGCCTCCCAGGGGCTGGAAATAGCGCCGTCCTGAGAGCGAATCGGCGATAATTTCGGCGTGGGGGTGCTCGGATTTTCAAGGGTGAGGTCTATGTGCATAGTACAAATGGTTGTTGTTCACTAGTAGAAACACATGGAACTAGTCCCGGTTCCAGAGGGCCTCAATTCTTTTCAAAAAGAAATTCAAGTAATTGTTTTCTTTTTCAACTAAATTTAACCTCTTGACAATAGGGTAGGTTCACCCGCAAAAAAAAGAAGACAATATGGGTCGGCTAGAATTTTCGGTTCACATACCTTCTAGATAAAAACATTTATGTCACGTTGGTCGGCATAATTGTCATAAACACTAAATGAAACAAATTGTTATAAAAGATAATATATACCACATCCGAATCATAGACAGGACGAGGGCCGACAGAGGCGGATACCAAAACCATCGCACTATATAATAACAAACAATAATAAAAATAAGAAAATTATACAAGTATCTATCTAAATCATACAAGTAAATTTTTTTTAAAGAAGATAAGAATAAGAGGCTCACCACGGTGGTGCCGGCGACAAGATCGGCATGGGCGATCGACGGCGGTGAGGACGGGGACGTAACAGGACGGACCGTCAAATCTAGACAAATCTTGAGGAAAATGGAGCTTGAACAAGGAGCTTCGAGAGGAGAAAGCTTAAATGTTGCTCGGGCATTTCATCGTACACCTCATGTGCATAGGAGGTGAGTTAGAGCACCACAAAGCTCTCCCACGGCCGGCCAAAAAACAAAGCAGTGCACTGCTCTGCTAGCGGGGAGGGGCGGGGGTATATATAGGCCTCTTTTTAGTCACGGTTGGTGGCTAAAACCGGGACTAAAGGACTACATTTGGTCCCAATTCCAGCCACCAGTCAGGATAAAGGTTGTGGGCCAGGAGCGAGGCCCATTGGTCCCGGTTCGTGCCTGGAACCGGGACAAAAGGGGTCAGACGAACTGGGACTGATGGCCCTCAAGGCCCGGCCGGTGGCCTGGCCTCACGAACCGGGACTGATGCCCCCTTTGGTCCCGATTCGTGAGTGAATCGGGATTAATGCCCTTATCCTGGCCTCAACCAAAACTCTGTATTCTACTAGTGGTTCCTTCCTCCCCATCGTTCCGGGCTCATGCAAGAAACTACGTACCGTGCTCCTCCGAATCGGATAACCCGCTTCAAAGAGTGCCTAGTTGTCCATATTCACCTCTACCCATTCCGCGGGCTCGGTTGACATATCACGGCGGAAGGCATGGCAATGCATGACAATGACAAGCATGTCACCGCACACCGCGCCCTAACCATGGTGTTGCTGTAGAAGGCGACCTCTTGTATGCTATATATCTTGTGCAGGCCAAGCTAAGCTGGGGCGCTAGCTGTAGAGTTTAGATATGCGAAAGACAACCCATAGTGATGAGCTCATCATTCCATGTCACAATCTGTTGTAGTTGTACAGGAAGCTCCAGCTGAGAAGAATCATAGAGGGATGAGGGAGTGCTGATGAGGACATACATGCGAGGGGAGCTGGCAGATGAGATGCGAGGGGAGCTATATATTAACATGCCACAATATTTACTGCCCATAAAATAAAAATCATTGCTCAATGCAAGATGTGGAGATATATGTAACCTCGGTGTCGGACAAGGCATATATCCACAACATGCATGGCACAATCCGCAGTGATAATAGATGAGCTTTCTCGGCCATAGGAAGATGTATCATGTGGTCAAGGGCTTGTTGAGGAATTTGGTGTAGGAGATATATCCTAGAGGCAATAATAAATAATATTATTTATCTCCAAGTTCATAATTATGTTTATGTTCCATGCTATAACTGTTATGGTCCTCGAGTCTGCAATAACACGAGGCTCGGAGGAAGACTCATATGCACATGTGGAATAATAAACGGTAAGAAGTATTCTTAGTCTGGCCTCTAAGACTAGCTCAGGTGTTGCATGATGGTTCTGTTTTTCTGATCATGTGCATGTCAATGCAGCAACTTTGAGGGCACAATGTTAAGAGAACATTTGTGTTGAATCGACCCGGATTGATGTTGTGCTATGAGATTCATTCGTCACAAGTTTATGGTTGATAACACAGAGATGGTTAATGTTTGCATAATTCCTTAGACCATGAGAGTGTCGAGTTTCTTCATACTTGCTTCATGAACTTTGGGGTTTGTTAAACGTCATCCGTAAATGGGTGGCTATTACGACGGCTTACGGGTTCATGAAAAAGTGTGTCAAGTAACTTGATAGCTCAAGATTGGGATTTGCTCCTCCGACGATGGAGAGGTATTCTCGGGCCCTCTTGGTGTTACGGTATCCATCATCGTCTGGCCAGACGCAATGTGATTTGATCACAGGGATGCCGGAACACGGAAACGAGAAAAGAGAACAAAACCGGTAACGAGGTAACTTGCATGGTGGACAAATTGTTCGTCCACGGGGATGCAATAAATATCACCTCGGGTGTTTGTGAAATATCACGAAGCAACAGGAATAGCTCACTGCAACTGGAGGTTCACTCGAATATTCATTCGTGTGGGTATAGGGGTCAATATGGGTGTCCACGGCTCCGATGTTGATCATTGATCGGAAAGTGTTCCGGTCATGTCTATGCTTCACCAAACCTACAGGGTCACACGCTTAAGGGTCATCTATCTGCTGAATACTAGACAGGGAGTCTGAGAGAAATTTGCCGAAAAAGTTTTGGAGACAATGAAAGAGTTTCGGAGAGAGAATAGCGAAATAGTTTCGTAACACCGAAAAGTTGTTTCAGGATATACCATTAAGTCAAATTGGTTTCGGGACACGCCTGATATTCTTGGAGGGTGCCAGAATTATTCTGGAAACTTCTGGGAATTTTTGGGGATAAAAACCGAAAATGTTTCGGAGCTACCGATACCGCTTTGATTGTTTTCCGCAGATGAAATTCACTAATCTGAAACTGTTTCAGAATGAATCCAAAATCATTTTAGTGGGTACTGGAATTATTCTAAGACCCACAAAAATATTTTTGGATTTAATGGACGCGAAAAATTGTCTTCATGAATAATGAAAACGCATTCTTATTTTCTTTTCGCAGATGAAAATCACTAAACCGGAATTGTTTCGGAACGCATTGAAATTTTTTTTAGTGGGTACTGAAAATGTACTGAGCCACATAAATATTTTCAGTTCGAACCGACGCTGAAAAATGTCGTCATGAATAGTGAAAGTGCTTTTTGCTTGGCTTATTGGAGAAGCCACCTTGAGGGCCTTTTGGTATTATCCCCTTGGCTTCTTGGAGAAGCCATCCTTGGGCTTGGCCTATAAATAGGGGTGGAGGGGGCTACCTAAAGACACACTCTTGCTCTCATACAAATGCCATGCATGATCTGGCTCTCTCTCTCCCTCCCAACGAAATAGTTTCATAGAGCCGAAAGGCTGTCTGGGTTCCGACAGGAACTAGTTCTGGACGGCGAAGCCCTACCGGATAGATGACACCGTATGTATGCAACTCTGTAGAGAGATCGTAGTTTCGGTCTTAGTTCGAGAGTGCCTCCCGAAGGGTTGTCCGTGTGACCGTCCGAGTTTCGAAGGTCCTCCTGAAGGGCTGTTCGCGACATCGTCCGGGGGACTGTCCGACCACCTCCCGGAGGGCTGTCCAAGGGTCAGATGAGGGTATACATCATCGTAGTTGGGAGGTTGTAAATCCTAACTACGGGGATCTGCACCGTCGATCGTCATCGATTCTACTTCCCACTGCGCTACGAGTCGGTAACGAAAAAGATCAAACCATGTATGCAATCTCCATAGTGATCCTGGGCTGGTGCGTAGGTCCGAATTTTTTTTGTTTTCTACTGCGTTATCCTACATTTGGCAGCGGAGGGTGGTGTGTATGTGTCAATGAGTTTACATGTTGGTAGCTTTTTGCGGTGAACCGAACCCTGGCATCGAGCATCGAGCATCGAGCTAGAGGAGGAGAGGTGGGCATGCATACGGAGCAAAAGGTAGATTTAATTTGGATGGGTTCAATTCTTCTTTTTGAGTAATCAAACAAGAATTAATTTATGATGAGGTTCAGAACACGCAGTAATAAACAGACTATAGATACTCCATAAAGAAGCAGTCTGAACTTGGCAGTGATTTTAACATAACAAATTAACTAGTACTTATACAAGGAGATTGATGTGCAGATGGATCATTTTAGAGTAAATTAATCTGCTCTGATGGAGACTAGCTATAATATGACACAAACAAAATCAATCAATCAATCATTTTAATTACTAGGCAAAACCAACCTAGCTAGGTGGTAAAATAACAATAATACTACACACACGAACGTGTTACGGGGTTTTACACCATCTTCAACTAACTAATCTTTCTCCCTCCTGATTTTCAGCCGGGGTGGGGCCCAGCCTTCTCTAATCTTTAATTCTATTGGTTCAATTCAGTTAGCCCGTAAAGTCTTCAAGTAAACCTCCGTGCGTCTAGCATTGCTCGTAAAATAATCAAACCCTAGGTACGTACGTACGCCTTCCGTCCGGGAAAAGTTGTCTTCGCCGATATTTTACGAAAACCCCCTTCTTTTTCCTCCCACAAGCCACGCAGCCCACTGCGCCTCGTCTCTCCTCTTTGCGCCACCTTGCCTCGCGCCGGCCGCCTGTTCCGCCGTCTCGCCGCCTGTTCCGTCGCCACGCCGCCTGCTCCGGCGCCTCGCCACGCGCCATCCGCCTTCTCCGCCTCGTCTCGCCGCTTCTCTTCATCAGCACCAGAAGATAAAGAGGAAACAGATACCCTTTTCGGCAAAGCCCGCAACTTGTCGGCTCCGACGGCGGCGCTCATGTCCTGCAGGGGGTTGGGGATCGATCTGGAGGCATGGCAGGTCTTCGAGCTCGTCATCCACCACCTCCTCCCTCCAGACTCCAACCGGCAGCTGCGGAAGTCAACGACGCGGGGAAGACGACCACGATTCTTGGCGACTGAGCCGCCGCCGCCGCCGTACAGATGCCGTCGATGGTGCGCGCCCCTCTCCGCCACCTCATGCTCTCCTCGCCCCCAGCCCTGTCGCTCTGCTCCCCCTACATGGTCGTAGGCCACCGCTGCGTCAGCGGCAGGCCCGGCCTTGATGGGGGGCAGGGGGGGCGGCCGCCCCGGGCCCCCGGAAACGAGGGGGCCCCAGGTTCGTGCTCTAGCATTGATATGACTGGACTGGGCTGCTCTAAAAAAAGTGACAACTGGGCTAATTCTACGTGCACAAGCCACGTTTGGGAGAGATCGATCGATCGACATCGAGCAAGAGCGGGCTCAGCGGCGCATCGTAAGGGAGTGATTTCAGAAGTTCACATCACACACGATGAAATCGCCTCCTTTCCGTTTTCGCCTGATCTCTGGAAACCTAATCGCCGCAAGGCTGCGGCGGCCGCCAGGCAGCAGACGCGAAGACACCCGCAGGTAACCGCGGCACCACCGATGCCGCAGCTCCAGCCTACGCCTTCCGCCGCCAGTTTCAGAGAAGTTGTCCTATTTCTTGATGATTTCCCCTAACACTTTAGCTTATGGTGTGCGGCGGAAGGCGTAGGCTGGAGCTGCGGCATCGGTGGTGCCACGGTTACCAGTTGTTTAACGCATCTATCACTGTCACCCTTAGCAACGGAGAAACAACATCTTTCTGGTCCAACCGGTGGCTGAATGGCTCTGCACCAAAAGATATTGCGCCCAACCTCTTTCCGCTGGCTGCACGTAGATGTGCAACGGTTGCTGCAGCATTGACTGATGGTCGGTGGATGAAAGGGCTCCAGCGCCTAAACTCGCCTGACGCCCTTCATGAATTCATCAATGCCGGGGCCTCATCCAGCATATCACTTTATCTAACACCGAAGACTCTATCTGCTGGAATTGGACGACTAATGGTGTCTATAGTGCAAAAACGGCCTATAATGCATAGTTCTTTGGTACCATTGCCCAGCCGGCGCTTGCAAAGATATGGTCAATGAGAATGGAGGCCAAGGTGAAATTTTTTGCCTGGCTGTTGACGCTGAACAGGCTTCCCACTATTGATAGACTTCGCACCAGAGGTGGTACGCAGGCGACGACCTGTGTGCTATGTGATCAACAGCCTGAGACGGCACTGCACCTTACTACCCATTGCTCGTACAGCAAGGAGGTGTGGCACCTTCTTGGAAATGCCATTCCAACGCTACATCTGCTACCAATGCCTCCCTTTCAGGGAACTGAAGAATGGTGGCTCCACTTCTCCTCCATGAGCAAACACGCTGCCGCTGCCGCTGCCTACCATGCATGGCATGTCTGGAACGAATGCAACAGAAGGATCTTTAGGCAGTCCTCTAACTCGGCTGCCGCTGTCTCACGCCTGACCTCCGATGACCTATCCTTGTTGTTCTCCCATAATCAGGAAAAGTAGCCATTCTGGATGTACAACCAGAGCCTAAGGCTACCCTCTTCCTTCCATGCCCCCGCACTTCTTGTAACAATTTTTGTTCACTCCTAATCTTAATGAAAAGGCAGAACACCTGCCAGTTAGCCTAAAAAACACTTTAGCTTATTCCCTACCTTTTTTGCTTGACATGGTGAACGCTTTTGTCCGCCCGAGTGCTGCACAGTGAAAGCAATGGTCTCCTTGACCATGGTCGTCCGTCCTCGGAACCAAATGTGGGAGCCCGTGGACAGTTTGAAGGGTCTTTACAGAGATGAGTGATACATCGCTGGACTGCCACATCAAGGTATGTACTAGATACCATGTAAAACTCTTGAGTTTTTCTGCAAGGGAAGTTTTGTAGCTTTCAGCTTTGTACATCTTGTCTGGGTAAAATTGTTTGATGAAAGGTAGTGTTCGAATGCACTTGCAATGTGAAATTACATTCACTTTTTTCCTGGAAAACCATCGACGAAATATCAAGATACAACTCAATTAGGACTAGTTGGCGCATCTGCAATAAAATAAGAAAAACATGACAATGCTAATATGCAAACAAGTGCACATGAAGTGATTGAAGGTTAGTGACCAAATAATTATTCCTCTATAGAAAATCATAATCATTCCTACTGCATGTTTTCTCAGTAGTATGCTGTACAAGCAAAAAAATAAAGTTGCAGAAATAAAGTTGCAAAAATCATAATCATGGCCCTGCCTTTTGCAAAATTAGAGTTGAACTAACGCACGGACAACTTTTTTCAGACGGAGGGAGTACGTAGGTAAGCGTGGCGATTTGGTGGAGAAGATAACATCATGGATGGATGGATGGATGGAGAAGCAGCATACATATATAGCGGCTGGAGAAGACAGCACAGGCCGACGGCGCTCCCTTTTGGTCCCCTCACCTCTCCGATGCTGGCCGGAAAGTCCTTCTGCTTCTGCTTCTTCTTTTCTTTTTCTTTTTCTTTTTCAGTTTGGGTACGGTGCAGGCCCATACTAACCGGCCCATTCTCTATCAAGGACGCATGAGATAAATCGATCAGCCCGGGAACATTATATATCTAGCCATTTGGCCTTCTCTCGTTGTCTCAAAAAAAAAAAAAAAATTGGCCTTCTCTCGTGTGTGGGGGCTCATCACAAGACCCGCTCTACAGACTTCGGGTTAGGGTCTTAATTAGGGAATAGCAATGGAAATTTGGAATGGGGGTGCCATGACGAAGCAGCGCCTAGACCATATATATACTCACATATGACCATCACAACAAGAAGAAGTAATCACATGCATGCAGTGCATGTATGGAGGAGTGCAATTGGCAACATCAAAGTCTTGCAAATTGCCACATGGTCATTGGTTATCACCACTACAAAAATGTAATACTGGAGCTAGCTAATTCAAAAACTCCACCACAATGCAAGGAGACAACCCACCACTCATTTTGCAGGCAAGGTGAGGTGCACGTCATGCATGCGCCATCCAAGAGCAGAGATCTGCCAAGACCACATCATGGAGGACACGAAACTCACTACAACACAACCATGGGGCCGGACGGGCCTCAGAGCTTGCACATCAACGGCACCGCGTATGGTATGGAAAGGAGGACGAGGGGCAACGAGGTACCACCACAAGACCCAGTTAGGCCAACTCCACCGCACAATCCCAAACGGACGTCCGGTTTGGCCGGATTTTGTCCTTTTGGGACGGCAATGGGTTCGTCCATGTCCGCGTTTATCCGTTGGGTTGTGGGTGTGTCCAACACGCGGCCTTCCCCCAAATCATGTCCGGAGTGGACGTGATTAAAAAAACAAAAGACTTAAATAAAATGCTTAAAAAAGTAAATAAACACACTTAAAAAATATAAAACATATATAGAGGTCACGGCCACAAAACGGTCTAGTTTCATAATCCAATTAAACAACCCAGTTCAATAATTAAACATAAAAAGAAAAATAAAAAAACGCCGCCTGCGCGCTCCTGCCGCGCCCGTCGATGCCGTGGCCGTCGCCGTATTCACTGGCAGCCGGTGTCGTCGTCGTCGCTGACGAGGTCGACGTAGTCCGGCAGCGTGCACAGGTGGGCCGGCGGTCCACGGTGCACGGGGGCGGCGGGCTGGAAGGTGGCCGGTGCCTGCACCACCTCCTCCCGAGGCGAGGCGTCTCGCTCCGGCGACCGCGGCGGCGTGGGGCACCAGTTCACACCCCCACGGCGGCCGCCATCTGCTCAGCGATGCACGACAAGCTCCACCCCTGGCCCACCAGGCCAGGGTGGAACGCGGCCACCGGCGGCTCCTCCACCACCTCCTCCTTCGGCACCATCTCCACCTCGGGGATGGTGACGTCGCCGACCGCAGAGAGGGCCATCGTCTCCTTGAGGCCCGGCCACTGGCGCTCATCGTGCATGTTCATGGAGTCCGTCATGACACGCGCCATGAGCATGGCCTCCTCCTTCGCTGTCATGCGAGAAGGTGGTGGAGGAGATGGAGATGGCGACGGCGATGGCGTGGGCGTGCGGCCGCGCACCCACCTACGCCCGCGCTCCTGGGGAGCCGCTCGGGGCTCATGTGGCCGCCGCGGCCTCGTCGACGTGCCGACGAAGAAGGACGCCCGCTGCATGTCGTGCTCATCGCGAAACCAAGTGTCCCACAATGGCGAGTCGGGGCCGTACCTCTCGTCGTAGTAGAGGTCGTCCGGGAGGAGGCGGCGGCGGCGCTGGATCTCCTGGAGGCGCGCACGGCCGCTTAGCGGGACCGGCGGCCGGGATCGGCACGAGGTCGGCCGACAGGTGCCAGTTATTGGGGAGGTGGACGTCGCTCCAGGGTAGCGGCGTCCTCGTCTCCCAATAACAGCGACAGACGGCCACCTCAATGTAGTGCCGGGCGCGCTCGCTGGCGGCCGTGGGAGCGATGAAGAACGCGGGCGGCGTGGGGGCCCGACGCGGTGGCGATGGCGAGGTGGGCTCCTCCTTCTTTACGGAGCAGCGGCGGCGTCCGACGAGGAGCCAACCTCGCGGTCGTGCTTGCCTTTGTGGCCGTAGTTCCATAGCCCCATGGCTGCGGCCGGCCGGCCGGCGAGTTCTTGGCTAGGGTTTGGGACTGGGGCTGTCGGGTTTCGAGGAGGTCACGGGGTGGCGTGGGGCAGTGTGGACGACGACCGGTCCACGGTTCCTATTTAAAAAGGACCGCGACCCCTCGCCTGGGCGGATGACAGGCGGAGCCGCCCGCGTGTGCGCATTGATGGGGCGGGTGGGAGGTAGGTGGCCGCCGTCCACGCGGACGAGGCGCGCGTCCGTTTGGTGTCCGCCGTAACCCAAGCCCGACGCAAATTTGCGTTTGAAATGGGTCGGCCCGAACACAAAATGGATCAGATAGGTCCGGACCGTCGCGCGCTGGACCGTCTCATTTGTTCGTTTTACCTCAAACGGACGGGGCCGAACAAAATGGGGTCTATGCATACATGTGTCTAATTACTTGGTCTTCATCTATTCTTTTCTTTTTTGAATAAATAAATAGTGAGTTCAATAGTTACATGCATGGTGGCTACTAAAAAGTAAAAACCGAGGAACAACCGCACTGCGAGTCAATATCAACACAAATGTCGCCTCCAGCGAAAGAAATAATATTCCGCCTTGATGAAATTAAAACATAGATTTGTCAGATCCAAGCTAGGTTTAATCCTTTCCTTGGCTGCAGGCTTGGATACAATGAACCATCGATCATCCTAACTTTTCTACCACTGGTTGATTTTTGATTCTTGACTCAATCGGCGATCATCTTGAACCAAAGAAAGAGGGATTTAAGCAACGCCACAATTTTGGATCGAAAGAGAAGAGTAGTACATTATTGATGTTTTCACAATTTCACAAGCAACCTAAGTACTCCCTTCGTACCATAATATAGTAGTATATTGGATGTAATAATGTCTTGTATTATGGGATGGAGGGACTAGTTATTACCAACACATGACGGCAGAGCATACTACATGTGTTGGAAAATTAATGATGCAAGCAAAGCAAAACCGGCCGGTGGAATCAAACAGAAAAGAAAATCGAATAAATGGAATTGTATCACATTATTATTATTAAGCAGCTCAAGTGTCAAGTCCTAGCTAGCTAGCTAGAGACTTAGAGAGGGAAGGCGTGCGGGTTGGCGCTGCCGCGGGAGAAGGATGCAGGCGGCGGCGCCACGACGACGACGTTGCTGTTCCTGTGACCGTGCCCGTTGCTGTTGCTGGCGCCGCTGTTGATGCTCATCATGGTCATGCTCATGGACGCCGAGTATCCCCCGCCGCCACCCGCGGCCGTGCTGTAGGACGCGGAGATGGAAGTGGTGGAGGAAGACGAGGGCCGGCGGCGCGGTGCGGGGCCCTTCTCAGCCCAGAGCAGCTCCTCCGCCCTGACGGAGGAGGAGGAGCCCCAGGCGTGGAGCGCGCAGCAGCAGAGGCAGAGGAGGCCCGCGGCGGCAGTGGCGCCCCGGCCGGCGCGGTGGATGTAGCGGTGGCTGTACTTGCGGCCGAGGCAACCGAGGCACTTGCGGCCCTCGGTCATGTCGCCCATGCCAGCGCCCACGCAGCGGCGGCAGTAGGCGCGGCCGCAGACGAGGCAGCGGTGGCGGAAGACGTGCATGTAGCGGCTGCAGGTGGCGCAGAGGTT
Organism: Triticum aestivum; assembly: GCF_018294505.1. Classification (NCBI taxonomy): domain Eukaryota; kingdom Viridiplantae; phylum Streptophyta; class Magnoliopsida; order Poales; family Poaceae; genus Triticum; species Triticum aestivum. Next base: position 753,431,895 of record NC_057800.1, read on the forward strand.
GGAGTGCGGGATGCCGGCCCGGCGCATCTGCCGGCTTCTGCCGGCGTGGGCGGGAGGAGGGCGCAGCTGCTGCTGCTGTCCTGCTGTGCTGCTTCTGGTGGTGGTGGTGGTGCGCGAGTGGGAGCGGCCGGGCGGAGGAGGGGAGGGGGAAGGGGAGAGCTGGAAGCCTGCTGTGGCGGTGTCCTGCTGGCGCTGGCCGTCGTCGTCGGAAGAGGAAGCGGACTCGATCTTGTAGGTGAAGATGTTGGTGGAGGTCCTGCTGAGCAGCGCCTTGTTGCTGCGCTCGGTGGGATCGTCCTCGTCGGGCTGCTCCACCTCGTGGATGGGGGCCAAGGTGGGAGCAGGCGCTACGGAGGCGGTGGGTGGTTGTACAGGGGCGACGACGAAGTCTCGGAAGGTGAGGTCGACGGAGCCGTCGGGGACGGCGAGGTAGAGGTCCTCCAGCTCCTGCTGCGCCATGCGCACCGCCTTCTTACTGTTCTTCTCCGCCATCCTCACTCTCCCTAGCTATATTTCTTTCTTTCTTTTCCCTATATTAGCTTGGTTTCTTGCTCTGAATCTGTATGGGTTTAGGGTCGGTGGTGATGTGGAGGTTTATATATGTAGCATATACAAGAAGATGTGCTTGGGCTGGGCTGGAGATACGACGCACCCATGGCCGGCTGATGCATACGTACGTGCGTGCATGCGCGTATCCCTTCCGTTCCAGCTATACCCACCTAGCTAGCTCTGTTTGTTTGTGTCCGGCCGGCCGGCCGTGCTAATTCCGAGGTGAAGAAGGTGATGGCCGGCCTTGCTGCCTTGCAGGTGCAGGCAGGTTGCAGCAGCTAATAAGATAATACTGTGTCTCTGTCTCCGTCGACAAACTCATCGCCAGATAGCCAGCAAGCAGGCCAGAGAGAGAGAGAGAGAGAGAGAGAGAGAGAGAGACAAATAATTAAGGATTGGAGAGGCGATTCCATCCATGGCATGGCTAGCTGCTTTGGTTTGCATCCTTGTTCCGTCGATGAATCCCATGGAATAATGATCCGATTCACACGTACGGCCGGCCGGCCATCCGCGCGCGTACACATATTTTCCGCATCCTCTTAATTTCCCACCATCATTTTGTCATTATAGTAGTATAACTAGACAGACAGACAGACTAGAAACAAAAACATGCATGCTTTCAAAAACAAAAACTAGTATAGAAACAAAAACATGCATGCTTTCTTCTACCTACTTATTATTACATACATACATACATGCATGTCATGTCATGTGCGAAACAAAAACCTAGGAGTAATAGATACTAGATAGATGGATGAATTCGACATGCATGTCATCATGGATGAAGCTAGGAGAAATCATATTTCTGTTTTTAAAAAAATTTCCAATCTATTCATCTTTAATCATGACAATACAATGAACATCAGAAATAATAAAAATTACATCCAGGTCCGTAGACCATCTAGCGACGACTACAAGCACTGAAGCGAGCCGAAGGCGTGTCGCTTTCATCGCCCCTCCCTCACTGAAGTCAGGCAAAACTTGTTGTACTAGACAATCGAGAAGTCATTGTGCTAAGACCCCATAGGACCAGCGCAGCAGAACAGCAACCGCCGTCGATGAAGAGTAGCGTAGATCGAAAGGATCCAACCTCCAAAAACACAAACGTAGACGAACTATGACCAAATCCGAGCAAATCCACCAAGGATAGATCCGCCGAAGACACACCTCCACACGCCCACTTACAATGCTAAACACACCATAGAAAACAGAGGATAGGCGGGGAAGACCTTATTCCATCTTCAGAGAGCCGCCGCCGTCTCGTCTTCAATTCTAACAAAACTTGAAAAAACATCTAAAAACGGAGCCCTTTCATCAGCAAGGGCTGATATCCACCCTGCCGCCATGGCCCTAAAGCCACCAGAGACGAGACATATATATATATATCAAGACTTGTAGTCATGCATGACATACTAGACCACGTAGCTGCACCAAAACTTAGCAAATTACTGTAGTAATCAAATGCGTTTTTTTCCTTCTAATTTCCAAACCAAACTAGACCAGACCAAAACCAACTAGGCAAGCACACGAACATGCATATATATACGCCACACCACACCAATCGTTTTTTTCATTCCCACGGCCCAGGTCATATTATATATCTATATCTATATCTATATCTATTCTATATACCACAAATAAAGCAAAGTGCATTTCTTCATTTTCTTTCATCCGTTCATCATCAAAAAGATTTTTTTTCTATTCAAGGTGGTACTAAATTGTAGTGCGTCTATCCGCTAGAAAAGAAATAGGATTGCCCAAAAGTCCGTATCTAGGCACGCGCGCTTCGGCCCAACAAAGCCAACCAACTTATTATTGCCCATGCAGTTGGAAAGACGTTATTTGTCGCATGGAGAATAAATAGTTGAAACTTCCCACAGTGAGCCTAAGACTGGGCCGGCCCGTTTCCTCTTTTTCGTTGTAATATTTTTATTTTCATTTTTCTAGTCCTTTCTCTTTCTCTTTTATATTTATGTTTCATTTTTTTCCTTTTTTTTCTGCGAAGTAAATTATTAAAAAAAATCATGATTTCAATTTTTGTTCAAATGTTCAAAAAATGGTCAGAATTCTAAAATTATATTCCTCTTTTGAAAAATGTGCGGAATTTTAAAAAATTTATGTTCGACATTTTCTCAACAAAAAAATGTTCTCATTAAAAAATCGGTTTTTAAAAATATTTCGAGATTTGTTTAATAAAAATTATATTTTATAAAATGTTCTATATTTGAAAATATAATTGTGTTAGTTAATTGTTCACAAATTCAGAATAATATTTGAGTCTAAGGAAACATTTTCTAAAATTGCTTTGAATGTTCCCCTTTAATAAAATAATTTTTTTAAAAATAATTGTATATTTATAAAATTTTCACGTTTTGAAAATATATTTTATGAATTTCAAAAACTATTCATGTTTCTAATTTTGTTCCTGTTTTTCCAAAAATGTTGGAATGTTTTAGAAAATATTTCAGGATTTAAATCCAAGAATATTCACCAATTCATATCTTTTAATGTTCTAAAAAATGAAATTTTTTTTTTAATCTGACGGTATAATATTTTTTAAATATTGACGGTGACCATTGGTTAGCGGTGCACATTCGTTCTATACTGGTTGACTATAAATGAAACAAATTGTGGGAACGTGCCAATAAAAAAATATGTTGTTTGGCTTTAATTAGAGCAAAATTATGGATACTTAAGCACTAAAATAATAAAAACAGAATAACCCTTAAAAAGAAGGGATAGTCATGCCCGATTATGCTAACGAAACATGATTTATGTGCTGCAATTAATAGTCCATCCGGTTACACTGTAGTAGGATATAGTGATCGAATCAACTGTGTCCCGAAGGTCGCCGCACAGCCACCAAATGAGGAGGCAGGCACACCCCTGAGATGGAGGCAGACCTGGAGGAAAAAAAGGCATGAGTTGGTTGCTCACCACCACGCCGACCAACCCCACCACTAGCACAATTTAGCATGTCAAGCATGTCCAGCGAGAAGACCATGACTCTTTGTTGTGTGGCCTATCATTCTGGAGACCTATTTTGAATGATACATCAATTATCTTTTCCGTTGCTTCTCGTAAAAAAATAATAATCTCTTCCGTTGCAACACATGGGCATATGTGCTCCCGGAGAGTGTTATACCATACCAACACCTACTAAAATGTACTTTATCTCAAAACAAAAACCTACTAAAAAGAATGTTCTTCTCCTACAGTAGCTAAACCATGCATCTCGACTCAGTGCTTACTACTCCCTCTATAAAGAAATATAACACCTACTAAAATATATTTCTTTACAAAGAGAGTACCAAAGTAGAGTAGGATGGCATGTCAGCAGGCAGAGGCAGAGGAATTACCAAAGCAGGAAGCAATCAATCTTCACAACTTGCTGCTACGTACTGGTTCGCATCTCACACAAATTAACAACTGACAACACCATGGATGGATAGATGGCTCTACAATTAACAAAACAAACTCCACTAATCTCTACCTACATGCATACTACCCGTGCCTCTTTCCTCCTCTCCTTCCTTCCTTCCTGTCTAGTAAGTATCTCATAGATCACCCACCCTTACCTTATCGACTTTCTAGTATCTAGGAGTATAATCAGCAAGCAACAAGAAGCAGCAAACATGATGGACATCCTGTACTCTGCATCTGCATCGCTCCCCGACAAAACAAACTCCTCAACCAGCTCCAACGCATCAATCTCTGCAAAGTAGGCCCTCCGCTCCGCTCCATGATGAAATCCTCACCCGGACTCCTCATCACAGCTCATCTCCTCCATTATGGCTGCCTTCTCTTTTCTTCCCTGCCCCTGCCGCCGCCGCCGCTTGTTACCTACACAATTCATTCATTCATTCATGCACACACAGCAGCAACAAAATAAGACAACAAGAGTTTCACCATCCCTTTTAGAAATAATATAACCCAAGACAGTTTCACAAATGAGGAAACAACCGCGGGGTAGCAAAAACAGGCCTGCCACAAACATGATAGATATATTTACCTTCCTTGTCTTTTTGCTACCCGACACCCCGTCTCCAGTCCTCGCCTTTGTTTTGATGGAGCCATACAAGGGGGAGATCAACGGCTGCTCTTTCCTTGTTACTTAAAATGCACACACATTAGCGAGGTAATCAGAAACAATTCGCCTTCTTTTCCAAATAAACCTAAGGCAGTTTCACGAGAGACCTCATAATTACCGCAACAACGGTTTAGTATAGATAGATGCGAAATAAAAAAAGGTTAACACCATGCTAATACTTGGCCAGAAAGCTCATATATATGCATACCTTCATTGCCTTTTTGCTGGCAAGTGTTGATGTGTCACGCACCACAGTCTTCACTTTTGTTTTGCTGGAGGCATACAAGGGGGAGATCAGAGGCTCCGTCTCCGTGTGCGGCTGCTCTTTCCTTATTATCTGAAATTATGCACACACAGGCACAACAGCAAGGTAATAAGAAAGAATTCATGCTCTTTTTGAAA